>NW_014333176.1:3018-5469 GCF_000341935.2 Cephus cinctus | reverse complement strand
ATGAACAGGGGCAGAGCTCTTGTTTCATTCTTAAAGTCTGATTTATAAATTTGTGTTTTCACGTAGTACAGATACGTAGGATGGACACAAATATTAAATAACTTTAGGGAAGTTCGTAATATCCATAAATAATATTGATTACAATCGGATAGCTGTACGACGGAACGCTAGTTGTAGCGGTTCATTGATTGTTCGGTTTTTTGCTTACGAATTTTAGAGAGTATTTAGAATAGAATAGTAGTTTCAATTATACACATAATTTGTTATTAATCATGAATTTCACGATACACTTAATCAGGTAAAATAATTATTTTACTGTTTCCAGTAAAAAATGAGAATATTAAAAAAAATATTATTTTTACAATAATCTTTAAGATTCCTTTAGTATATTATTGTGTATAATGAGGAATAAGTGTTAACAACAATGCTTCATCGATAATTGAAAGCAGTATTGCTATAGCACATGCTATAGAGGTGGCAAACGCGGATGAACCAGTAAATAGAAAATCGAATTGAAAGCGTAGATAATATACCACACGGTTATAACATATTTTACTGTCTGCAACCAGGTCATAATAGAGAATAAAAAAGTAAAATGGACATAGGTTGAGAGTTGGAAGTAAGGTGGAAACTTATCAGGGGGTACGTCATACGTAGAAAAGACGCCAGGTGAAAGTCAGGTTCACAAACGGAATCTCGGTCATGGAACGCGAATCCATCAACAGGATTGGAAATGGGGTAGAAGTCTTAAAAATTAATGTGGAAAGACGTGACCTTTCGGAATTTCAGATATACCCTCTTTTCCGTCTCCCCGCCACCATCGACCCCTGTAGTACCTGTACCGAATCGATCCGCCGCCGGTTATAAACCTCCCAACACATCTTACACACCATTATCAGACCCGTCATCCCCTAAGATATTTAAAAAGTCTCATAAATCCTGCTGCACTTTAATTTATCACATAAATTAACTTTAAGCCCATTGATTAATTCATCTTTCCACAACTTCACACTCGTCGTAATCTCGTATCCATCGTGTACGAATAAAGGTCTAAGATTGTACCATCATATCCCTTTATACATAGTTCAGCCCTAAACATCAAACATTAGGCGATCCATGTCACTTCAGTCAGTAAAAAAAAAATTCCACAAATAATTTTGAAAAATCGAGTTACTTTACTGAAAAATATTCACCAAGTGTCGAAATTAACAAAAAATTTCTGACGTTTTTTCTCGTTGATTACCATTTTTTAACATTTTTCCATTCAAATGGCTGTATTTTTGGCAGGATTTAACGTATTTACATTTAAAAAACGAAAATGTGCGTCTTCGTATATCCTTCCAGAAAAAAGATAATTTAGATTTTATTGAGCAACTCGAATGTCTGTTTCAGGGCAAAATATGCCAAAAATATATTAAAATACATATATGTATTTTTAAAAACCTGGTAAAACATACAGAGAGTGCTCCACACTTTTCAATCTACAATATATTAATAAAATATTAGTAAAAAAAAATAGCTGTTATTTCACGGTGTTCAGGAATCCCATAATATAAAAAATACCAAAAATTCGTGTTTCGTATTTACAATTTGCGGAAATTTTTATAAATAAAATAACGTGTCTTTCCTTGAGAAAAAAAATATTTTTGCATATTTTGCCCTGAAGCGGACATTCGACTTGCTCAATAAAATCTAAATTAATTTTTTTCTGGAAGGCCATAAAAAGACGCACATTTTCGTTTTTTACAAATGTAAATACGTCAAGTCCTGCCAAAGATACAGCCATTTGAATGCAAAAATGTTAAAAAATGGTAATCAACGAGAAAAAACGTAAGAAATTTATTTTTTTAAATTCGACAATCGGTGAATATTTTTCAATAAAATAACTCGATTTTTCAAAGTTATTTGTGGAATTTTTTTTTTTTACTGGCTGAAGTTACATGGATCGCCTCACATATACAGGCCATAGCATCTTAAGTTTGGCTACTGAACTTTGATGAGTTTGAATGGGAGTTGGCCCTTATATAAGAGTGAGTTCCTTTCGGAAAGGGGTAGATGGACAAGTCCGTGGGACGGTGAAACAGTGAAGGGGGTCTAGTCGAGGGTCTCAGGAATCACAATTACATTGGTCTGCTTCTTGGAAGGGGCTCTGAATGCCTGGCATCCTTTAGCAAGCAAACGACTCGAGGGCGTCTCTATGGCGATACAGCAACTAGGAGTGTCTGGGAGCAGCATCAGGAATGCCCATGAGAATAAAAACACTGTCAAGAGGAATAGAGGGTAGAGGATGATCGAGAAATTTTAAGAAAGGAGAAACAAGGACTGAAAAGGAAGAGAGGCCAGGAAGGAAAAGTAAGAATGGAAATAGACAGTGGGACGCGGATTTACCTCGTAAAAAATAGACTGTGTATTAGTACGATCTCACCCCTTAAACATCACCCCCCCCCCCTG
>NW_014333176.1:0-2873 GCF_000341935.2 Cephus cinctus | reverse complement strand
CCCCTTAAACCCCCCCCCCCCCCCCCTGATCAATCGCTGCCATGACATGTTTTTCGATGTGAAATTAGATTTCAAGGAATCGCAATTGAGGGTAAAATGCCGTTATCGGTAGTGCAACACCCCTTGTGCTCTGTGTTGACGGTCGAATTCAACGAATTGAGAGAGTACTGATTTCATTTTTCCCCATTTTTAAGGATTCTTTTTTTTTCTTTTAAGAAATCCCATTGGTTTCCTTTTCAATTTTTATTGAATACGAGTAAAATGACTTGTGAAAATTTCGAAGGTTTTACTTTGTCACTTTTTGCGTTATTCGTTTATGAATTCTGTCATGTCTTAAATTGTAGGTGGGTATCCCTGTGGGTTCATTGTGTATTTTACGTCGTCAAAATTTAAGAATTTTGCGAGCTATTGTGACGAAGTGATCAAGCACAAGTTATCAAGCATGATTTCCAGATCGTTCGTGGACTTTGAGGGATTTCAGTGAATTTTCAAGGTGTTGCCTGTCGCTACATATGGCTATTGTAGAAATTTGCAACCCGTGAAATTTCGCGTGCTATACTGATATTTCATTAAAGTTACATCAAAGATTGTGGTTCGCATTAAATTGATATCCAATGGAGACTTTTATGATATGATGACACTCGTTACTCTTGATAAAACTTTACAAATTCTAGGAATTCAACTTAAATTGAATTATTTATCATATCATAATCATTATAATATCAAATGTATCAATTTACATAATTATTGTTGTATTAATTGGAAATTCAATTATTATGCAATATATTATTTTACGTTTGAACTACTTAAATAAAAACTTATAGTAGGTACGGTTTAAAAAGTCCTGATAAATCGATAATGTACATTTGATAAATACACGTCGCAGATGAAATCTTACAGCTATTCCGTCACCATATACTGTAATACATAAGTGACAATTACTTTAATTCGTAAAACGACAATTGTTCTTGTATCATTTATAGCGATGCATAAAACAGGTTTTATAAACAGACTACATAGCGTCATAGCACCACACATAATAGTATACAATAAATTTTGTATTTGCTACTTTTGTCGTTATCCATCATACATGAGAAAGTGCAAAGTACATCAAATACTTGTAATGTGTCCAAAAAGATATCAATTAAGAATCCATAAAGTATATAAATAAGTAAAGGAAACTAAACCAAGTACATATATAATATATCTCAAGGGACAGTAACGATCGGATGGTTGAAGAGTGAAGGAAACCAGGAAATCTCTAAGGTATAATCAGACGATACGAAACCATTTCCTACTTTATTTAGCTAAAATTTCCAAATCGTTCTAGAAAGTTCGCTAATTCGATTAGGGCCACTTTTTGGTAGAAAATGCTTTCCTCTGTAGGAGTCCTCCGAGAGTATGTGGAGAGAGCGAGGGGGGGGGAGGAAGGGGAGAAGAATATGTAAAAGCGACTAGCAGTGAGTAAGAGAAACTAAAGAAAGGTTGACCCCGAAAAATGCAAAAATGGCGTGTCTTCTATTTTCCCTCGAATTGGGTAAACCACCCTACATAATAGCAACCATCTATCAGCCTTTGTTCTGGCGCTAACGCTCCTGACCATCGGAAATATTACGTTTACATTACTCTTCTATTGCGTCATAAATATGTCGTACGTTCGGCATTTTCGAATACGCTGGGATTCACCGCGCGATGAATTACAATAGTGGTACCCATAGTGATAGCAGTAGGCGCTGCCTGTTCTTTACTCGGCATATTATATATTAGTATTAATCAAGAGACTCGGTCGAGTCTCGCGCCAAGTACAGGCAACCGGCTGTACAGCGCGCAGCGCGCCGAGACTCTACTCGAGTCAACTCCTTACACCTGTGTTTGGAACGAAATATCTTATGAACCGCTATATATGAGGAAAAGTTATTGATACATTCATTATAGGAATTGAAGGTTCTGAAGCGATTGCCACCAAGTTCAATACGATTAGTGTACGAGATCAGGGCGTATTGAAATGGCGAGCGAGATGATTTTATTTCAGTTCCGTCGTCGTCGTCGTCGTCGTCGTCTTCGCACGTCCATCGCATTTTTTACACAACAGATGGCGCTGACTGCTTTGCCTTCTTTACCTATTTGTACTCTGGATGGTGTTGGTAATTTACGAATACACAACACAATCAAATACACATTGTACGTGAAGCTACCGTTCACACCGAATTTCCAGTTGACATAAGGCTGCTTTCACAATAGTAGAGAATTATTAAGGCTTTCATCTGGAGCGCGTGTGTATGCGTGTACGTATGTGTGTATGTGTGTGCTTTAACATAGTTCCTCGTATTTTAGATGACAATTTTTAGAGATATGGGATTTCCAGATGCTACTCTCCGTAGTTTCTTGTATCTAGGTGTCGGGCGTGAAAGTCCAGGGTGTCCAGGTGTTCCGCTCCGTAGTTTCTTGTATCTAGGTGTCGGGCGTCAAGTCCAGGGATGTCCAAGTGTTCCGCTCCGTAGTTTCCTGTATATAGGTGTCGGGCGGGGAAGTCCAGGGTGTCCAGGTGTTCTGCTCCGTAGTTTCTTGTATCTAGGTGTCGGGCGTGAAAGTCCAGGGCGTCCAGGTGTTCTGCTCCGTAGTTTTTTCCATCTAGGTGTTAAATGTGAAAGTTCAGAGTGTTCAGGTGTTCCTCTCCGTAGTTTCTTGTATTTAGATATCGGATATCCAGGGTGTTCAGGTGTTACGCTTCGTAGTTTCTTGTACCTAGGTGTTAGATGTGGAAGTTCAGAGTGTTCAAGATCCCTCTGCATAGTTTTCTGTGTTTAGGTTTCCCGCCCTGAATCGATCGGCACCAAGATCTATACAATTGCTGTACGAGATCAAAGCATATT
>NW_014333175.1:0-49319 GCF_000341935.2 Cephus cinctus | reverse complement strand
GTCCAGGTGTTCCGCTCCGTAGTTTCTTGTTATAGCCTTGATAACTTTGATACGAAGCATGTAATGACTTTGTTATTACGAGCACGTGCAAAGTAAGTACTTTGAAATTCCTGGCACGGACCCGCCAAGTAGTACTCGATAAGGAATCACCTAAAGTTTTATTAATTATTAAATCACCATTAAATCATACTTAAATACGGGAAGCAGTAGTAACATAAAAAAGTAGCGAAAACGTTATAGGAAATATTGAAAATATAATTAAAATGATGGGCCAGTGCTAGATCATAGAATAGGAAAACATGTAGTGACTTATGTACTTGGCCTCAATAATATGATATCAATACTTTTTGTTAGAGGAATTCACAGCAATCCTGTACTTGGCATAGTTTTTTACACGTAAGTGTTTTTTGGGGGATTTTACATTGAGAGGAGTACGCAGATCATTGAAATTTGATCTAAAAAGGAATTCATATTGAAAATATAATTAAAATGATGGGCCAGTGCTAGATCATAGAATAGGAAAACATGTAGTGACTTATGTACTTGGCCTCAATAATATGATATCAATACTTTTTGTTAGAGGAATTCACAGCAATCCTGTACTTGGCATAGTTTTTTACACGTAAGTGTTTTTTGGGGGATTTTACATTGAGAGGAGTACGCAGATCATTGAAATTTGATCTAAAATATGATTGTGGTGAGACAGTTGAGTCCACGTAATCGCCGATTAAAACCCAAGTCAAGGGAGTGACTGAAGTTATCGTATCAATATTTTAATAATCGCGCAATGCGTCAGCATCTGTCCGTACTTATATTAATTAGCTCTCGTTAACAGCCAGTATCCACGTGATTTTTAATCTATACAGGTCCAGTCTGCTGATTTTTGATAACGAATCAATCGTAGTGTGACGTGCAAGGCGTTACTACGCATCTAGCAAAGTCAATCTCCCGCGCTAAGCGTGGAAGTTTATATTTATTATTGTTTAGGGAAATTTTCTGCCTGCCATCCTATACAGGTCCGATCCCTTAAATTGTCGTTAGAATGAGAAATTGTTGTATGTTCTATTTAAATAAAAAGATCCAAAGTTCCCCTTGAACTAATATTAAATATATTGTTACAACCCAAATGTTACTGATAATGATAATGATTGGAAACAAAGTTATAAAAAATACCAGATGGTCTTACAAGCTAGGATTATAAAAGAAGATATTGCGACGCCGCCTTCGCACTCACTGTCACTAATTCGTACGCACACGTAGGTACGCTATCGGCATGTAACTGTAGACGCCGTTACAAGCCTCGGTGTTTGCACTCTGTCCTCGTCACAGCGATCGGTCCATCAATCTTTTATAATAACACTTAAACTACACAACAATATTGTTCGTGGAGGAAAGCAGACGAACTTATAACTAATGTCAAATCGACTGATAACACTACACGTGCAACTCTTGAGCTCGATACGACTTTATCGGCTTACAAACTGCGATATGTAACAGAACGCAGGACTCCCGTGAGAATTATAACCGCCGCGCGATACAATTGTGAGAAGCTACTCTAGCCCGAACTATGCGTTCTGATGTGTATCTAGAGACTGATTTGCTTTCGCTGTTCCATCCTACTTTCTGCCGGAAATTGGTGGACAGGCGGGGAAAAATCTCATGAATTCAGCGGTTTTACCCGTGCGAGTGAATCCTGGAATCTTTGGTTCGCACGTTCTAGGCACGTTCGCGGTGCGATAAGACCAGAAGGTAGCTTCCACCTCTGTGAAGTTAGCCCATCATTATGCTCATTTCAAAAAAATAGTTGGAGTTCTGATTGCCCGCAGAAGAGTTCTAGAGTTCCTGATGGTTTTTAAAAATAGTGTAGGTAATACAGGAGGAATTTTGAATAGAACAACAAGGTTCGGTCAATACTCTAATCACAGTTTTATTTGCAAACCTCCTGTACAAAGACTGGTTCCCTACTGACTCTCTGTCGCTTCTTATTATTCGTCTGCGCTGCTAAGCAGGGGGGGGAGGGAAGGGGATAGGTAGGACATTTCGGCAAATAACACCCGTGGTCGCTCCGTTCCTACAATAGTTCTGTCGATTAAATGTGGAAAATTGCGATTTAAAAAAATGAGGGGCTAACTTCACGGCGCCCATCATTTTTAAAAAAATGTAATTCTTTTGGGAGTTCTGAATAGATTAACAATAGTTCTACAGTTCTCTCTTTTTATCAATAGTTCCGGTCATTATCCGCTTGAAAATAAAGTTTGCAAAAATGCATCAGCCCACCATCTTTCAGAAAATCGTATTTTTTTTTCAGTGTTCTGGGTAGTTCTCAAAGAGTTCTATCGATAATTCTAATGGTAAAAAGCTGAGAAATCAAAATTGAAACAGTTCTGGGACTTCGAAGATTGTGCGTAGCAAGTAGGGTAGATTAGAAAAAAAAAAAAATGAAGAGTTCCAGGAGTTCTGATGGGAGTTCTGGATAGTTCTCAAAGAGTTCTACAAAACGGTTAGCTGGACTTGATTAATCCATCCAGTATTTCGGGAGTATCGGATTTTATACAATTAATTGATTTTTTGAAATACTCATTTCAAAATAATTTTTTGACGAAATCTGGATATCTATTGTACCCAAAACCTATAGGGAACTCTAGAACTCTTTGAGAACTATCCAGAACACTGAAAAAAAATACAACTTTCTAAATGATGGTGGGCTGACGCATTTTTGCAAACTTTATTTTCAGGCGGATAATGACCGGAACTATTGATAAAAAGAGAGAACTGTAGAACTATTGTTAATCTACTCAGAACTCCTAAAAGAATTACATTTTTTTTAAAATGATGGACGCCGTGAAGTTAGCCCCTCATTTTTTTAAATCGCGATTTTCCACATTTAATCGACAGAGCTATTTCTAAAAACCATCAGGAACTCTAGAACTCTTCTGCGGGCAATCAGAACTCCAACTATTTTTTTGAAATGAGCATAATGATGGGCTAACTTCGCAGAGGAGTAGTTCCTCAGATAATGCCGCGGTCCGTATTTCTGGACTCAGATGATTCCTTTGTTACATTACCGTATCTTATTAATATTCTTCTTTTATTTGGATATATGAGAAAAAGTTGAGTCCAAAATCACGGCACATGACACTAATATCATGTAAAATGTACGTAGATCCTTTCGACGTCGTGAATTTATCGAGAATTAATCGGTCTTGCAATTTAAGATGAATTAATTCGATATTGTCATTGAGTTTAAAATAATTTATGATTCTGTGGTAAATTACGAAATGATATATACACATGAACAAAAGAAAAAAATACTACCTTCTTTTCTCATTTATCCCTCCCACATATGATACGTGTTGAGGCCTGAAAGATTTTAGATCTTTCATTTTTTACGCCACCATTACAACACTTGTTATTATTTATTATTTCATAATAAATTTGAGCGGTAAAACGAATCACTTCTCTCAGCCATATACATAAATGACACCGAGTCACCGATCGACGGTGACAGCACAACTGACGATGTACAGGCGTTAATAACTAAAGGTACAAATCCATACAAAACTCAGCGTTTTAGCGTTACGTCAAGGTGCCTTTTCAGTGTCCCAACGTTAGAATTCCATAAGAACTAATGTATTTCAGACATTCGAGCGTTATTTTTCCTAGATTTTTCCTAAATATTTCTTAAACGTTCGAAATTAAAAATATTCAACTTTATACAGGGTGTCCCAGAACTACTTTTGGACCGGAAAGTGCGCGATGGCTGGAGGTGCCTTGAGTACCCTCTCGCAAACCATTTGCCAAAATTCGCAATAGTTTTTAAATGAGAAGCATTTAAGTGGCACCAATAAAAACAAAGGATTTCCGCAGGTTACAGCAGCGTGGCGGGAGGTACACTCACGGATGCCAAAAATAGCTGCTTTGGAATAGCTTCCCACAAATTCCGCGCTTAACAAATGTTTCACAAGCTGAGGGGACCAATCAGAACGAAGGATTTCCGCGGGTAATAGCAGCGTGGTGGGAAGTACACTCACGGATGCCAAAGATAGCTGCTGTGCAATAGCTTCCCACAAATTCCGCGCTTAGCAATTGTTTCACAGGCCGAGTTGCACGTGTAGCTGCTACTCCAGTCTAAGCTAAGACACGCCCATGCCCATATCGGTAGTTTGTCAACGAATCCTAATGATGCCCGCTCAGCTTGTGAAACATTTGTTAAGCGCGGAATTTGTGGGAAGCTATTCCAAAGCAGCTATTTTTGGCATCCGTGAGTGTACCTCCCGCCACGCTGCTGTAACCTGCGGAAATCCTTTGTTTTTATTGGTGCCACTTAAATGCTTCTCATTTAAAAACTATTGCGAATTTTGGCAAATGGTTTGCGAGAGGGTACTCAAGGCACCTCCAGCCATCGCGCACTTTCCGGTCCAAAAGTAGTTCTGGGACACCCTGTATAAAGTTGAATATTTTTAATTTCGAACGTTTAAGAAATATTTAGGAAAAATCTAGGAAAAATAACGCTCGAATGTCTGAAATACATTAGTTCTTATGGAATTCTAACGTTGGGACACTGAAAAGGCACCTTGACTATCCCACCGCAGAAATTGCCATGGTTCTATTACAAGATCGAACTTATTCTCACATCCTTCGATAATATTTCCATGTTAAAGACTTGAGTGATTCGACTTTTTGAAACCTTAAAGGGCCGGCATATTTTTGACGGGATCATGTAGATTTCATGGTACAAAGTTATAGACACGATTAATGGATAACTTATGTAAAAATATTGAGCTAATTTAGAGACAACATCCTCTGGTCTTGTAAGAGTTAACCGCGAGACTTAATCTCTGAAAGCCGTTTAGTCTTTTGCATATTTTTTTATTGAAACGCAAACGGGAACTTTTTCCATATGCCTCTGTACTATCTTTTAATTTTCTAAATGACAATCACTCATTAATAGCTCCGATACCGAGCCTGAGATTTTTTCTACTTGACAAAATTGTACGGAATGACGAGCGATATTTCTTTTATGTGTTTGAATAGCTCCAAGTCACTGCAGTTCATTCAAACGACTGTCTTACTCGATTCACAATGAATTTTAATTACAAAGTTATAAAATAATATTATAAAAAAGATTCTATCAAATTTTTAAAAAATTGTCTCCGTCCTTGTCCAACAACTAATATACGACTATTAATAAAGTATTAAGAAACATCTAAATGAATCACAAAACAGCATATTATTGAACAATCACAACGCACGCCAATAAAACATTATTTTCGCGTAATATAAAAAAAATTTGGGAAAACATATTTACCTGCGCTATACCAAAAATAGGCGAATAATTTGAAAGAAAAAAAATGATTAACAAACCAAATTTCCCCAAAATTCATTTTATTCCTCATTTTGCACGATATTACCATTCAAAGCCAATGATAATTTCAATTCAATCAACATGAAATACTATTATTTATACAAAGTACCTTAACTCTCGCTCACTCCTCATGGGTCACACGAGGACCGCTAACGAATCTCACGAAATTTCACTCTTCACAAAATTACCTTTGGTTTTTCAAAATACATTTATTTTAAAAACCATTATTGTTGCACGTATGCAAACCACTTCCTCAGTGACGTAAAAAATTAAAAAAGGACAAGTTAAAGAATAATTTTTCATCAAGTTAAAATACATGAGCAGAATCTAACACAGTTCAATTCACAAATCCTCGATAGTTATTATATGATTAAAAAAAAATGTCTGTAACCAGCGAGGATTAACGACTTACTGAAAAAGCGCCGAAGTCTCTCCAATTGTGACACCATTGCGATGAAAAGTAATCTAACGTGACAACCTTTGACTCAATACGAATATTAAGACGTTAACGTCTATCTGTGTATCTTATTAAGAACGGATAAAAAATGATAAGGAATCTAGCAAATGCAATTAAGAACATTAAGAGCCCAATAACACTCGGCTAACACGCGTTAGAACGCGGACTGGCTACCAATAGTATAACCCGTCCAGAGGAATTCATATTGCACTATTGGTCGAGAGTTGCGTTCGAACGGGCATTTGACAAGTGTGACTGGGCCCTGATGCATTGCAACGGCACAGATTTTCCCCTGTTATTCCCTACGCTGTCTCAAGTCTTTTCTCTTACTTCAAGAACTAATATCCTAACTAGTATTGGACACGACACGAGAAATAATTAATAGTAGTATTTTGTTCACAATTCAAGGCAACAAGAATTGGTACAGAATACTCAATATATATATATAATAAAAGAAAGTGTAGTGTGTTTGTGTGCGTAGCTTCATCTCCACACCAACCCCTGGACCCCTACGAGGGTTATATGGTGTGGTAGGACACCATCCCCCATCGAACAAATTTATGTTTTGGAATGGATATCCTTCCAGGATATTTCAAGATATTGAGAAAATTCTGCTTTTTCATACAGCGTCTCTCCCGTGGTGAAACTAAACGTACTTCTCGCTTCTCATTTGATTCATTTCTTCGCTGTCTAGAAAGTTCCAGAAAATTCAGGAAAGATCCAACAAAATTTGAGAAAGATCTGGATTCACTTTTAATAAGAGCTGATTAATTTTGCCTGAGCGAAGCGAGAGCAATTTGCTAGTTTCATAATAAGTTGTAGGTATGTCAATTGATATAATGGCTCATTGCTTACTCTTAGGTTTGTCAATTAATCAAACAACAAATGCATAAATTATTTTCAATGGAGAGAGGGGATTGAGAACTTTTGGGCAGCTCAAACAACTATGACAATAGTCAGTACGAATTGGAATCAATACTAAAATCCAGTACTTAATCCGTACTGGTTACACGAAGCAATTGCTATTACCTTATACGCTTGTTAATATTGTTATTATTGTTGTTATTCCATTTTATGATCTTATGAGTAAGAGTTTATTTCTTATCATAGTCGTTAAGTATGCGCGATCAATTCTACATAAATGATCTGCTAACAGGTATCAGTAATAATAAAATGCAAAAAGATTCTAGATATTGCTTCTTATATATTCTATAGGATTCCAGTAGATATATTAAAAAGTAATAGCATTGTAGCATATACTGAGTTACGTAATTTATTGCTGCACGTTTTTTACATCTGTATTTCATCATTTTTATTTCCTTTTAGAGATAATACCAGTCTACCCTGTCGTGCTAAGTGAACGCATTTTTTTTAGAAAAAGCATTAAAAAAGCTAACGATATTGAATTATCCAGTAGCAATATAAATAATAGTTTATGTAGATATAAGATAATATCAAATATAAAAATGATACATTTTATCATGATTATTACAATAACATCATTAATAACGCAAACAATTACTTGAACCATTATAAAGTTTATTGTAACTACAATGCCGCAATGATCGGGTGTCAAAGCAGAAGAAGAAAGCATGCCATTGTTTTTATTATTACGTAATGATTCTGAGTTATTTGCACACTATATCCAGCAGAAAGTGTGTGTATATAATATTTCTTTCCTTCAGCATTAGAATTCCGGACAATTTAATGGTACATATAAAAAAAAAAAAAAAAAAAAAAAAAAAAAAAAAAAAAAAAAAAAAAAAAAAAAAAAAAAAAAAAAAAACCTAATAATAAGTGAGATTATCCATTGTTTTCTGTAATTGAAGTTCAGTTGATCGAACAGTTACAAAAAAAACAATCTGTATATTTGAATGTAGCCAAAACCAATAAAGAAGAAATGGATACAATTTCGATAATATCATAATATTCGAAAATTTGAAAATAATTTTTCATACAAGTTCTTAATTAATTGACTAAAGAAAGAGAAAGTATTGAAATAAGAAATGGGAGACCATCTGCAAGCAAATTTACACGGTTCTAAATTACAAGTCAGTCGTCCTTTTTTATATTTAGAAACATGAGTTAGTACAAGAAATAAAAAATGAAGAAAATTCATTTCTCATTTTTCTATGCCCTCGACAACATGTAAAAATAAAACAAAGTGAAAAAAAAAACTTAAGCAAACCGTCCAAAAAATGTTGAATGTCTAACGTGTGCCATGTTCTCTTTCAGGCTTTACAATTAAGTTGACCTCCAGTCGGCTCACTCCGATCACGTGAATCTTTTCAGCTTTAGTTATTTCAGCCTCAAGCGCGATAATGTCGCACGTCATACGATACAAGACTAGAAAGATTTTGCGCTGCCGAGGTTCCTCCTTGTACCGTCAAGTATCTTGCAGCCCAAAAGACGCCAGCTATCATCATATTTTCTTCTAAACCGCCATAACCAACATTTCGACTAATTCAAAGTAATAACCTATGTCCACAGTATATCTGGCGAACATCCATGGGACGCTTCATGAAATTTATTTAAAGGTAATTAAGCGAAACTCAAGTAAAAGGTATAAATTTAATATAGTGTGATTATTAACGAATGGTTTGCGACAAATAGGATTATTAGAATGGAAAGAAAGAAAGCTTTAGGAGTAAACACTGTGACCGGTCTGACAATAGTTTATTTGGGATCTAACCGAATTCAATATATTTACTAGACAATACAGTTACTATCGGCGCTCGTATCCGATGAGATAAAAAAAAACAAGTTCATAATTACGTACGGTTATGTAATAAATACCTACAAAACTGTTATCGAAAGATTATATGAAGTCTATACAGGGTGTTCAAAAATTCGCGCAGTCGAAGAGCACGTTGATATTCCGGAGGCATCACGGATACTGGATATGGCTTTCGTTTTACTAAAACATTTTAGTTTTTAAATGAAAGCCGATCAAAGATAACCAATGAAAGCGCGGCGGCAACGGAAATAGTAAGCACGTGCGAACTCTGAGTTTTCTTCCCATGCTTTCGTTTCACAGTGCCAACGAAACGAAAGCAAGAGAAGACAGAATTCGCAGGTGTCTATTATTTCCGTCGCACTTTTATTGGTTATCATCGATCGACTTTTATTTAAAAACTAAAATGTTTTAACAGAAAGAAAGTCATTTCCAGTAGCTATAATGTCTCCGGAGCACCAGCATGATCTCCGAGTGCGCAAATTTTTTAACACCCTGCATATACAAGGCATTATGTTTAAACACAATTCTATTTATTTATGGCTTTTGTGTGGGTTAGATGTGATCACGTGTTCACGATTAAGAAAAGCTCTTCATAGAAATTTTTAAAAAGTATTATCAAGTCCAAAACGACTAACATCGAAAAGGATAGTACATTACGTAAATAAAAATTAAGTATGTATCTTCGAAATTGTTGAGAATTTTTGAAGTGAAATATTAGGTTAATAAAGTTTACGGAGAAAAACGAATTCCATAATTGGAAATTCCAAGTGGTTAAAGTTATTATTAAAGCAACTTATCTGTCCATTTAACATTTTAAATTTAACCGTTTGACCGAAAATCTGGATCATTTTTTTTTTGAGCCTATCTCAATGGCTACAATAGGTCGAGAACTAGCCACCACTTCGTAGCCGCCCCTCACCTGAACAATTTTTAAGGGTAAGGGAAACTCTATACGAACGGTCGGTTCCCTGCATAAGTTTAAATCTGAGGTCGGAGCTGTAAAAATTACGAACGGATAAAATTAACCAACGTCTTTGGTAAACGTACACTTTTTACCATAAAATTCGAATCTAAATGATGTGTGCAAACGTGTTTTCTCCGTGGTTTCTTGTGTATCTTTTATCAGTATTAACAATAAACGTTCGAATTTTTCTATATTCTTTCCAAATAATAATTTTTCATTCAGAAAAAATAATAAAAAATTATGGTTGTTCATGGTGCATATTAAACATCCGGTTACAATTTTCCGATACGGCGTATTAGTATATTTATTTATTAGTCTCTTAGCTCTAACTACCCGGCTTTTTTTCGAACATTTTATTAAAAACTAATGATTAATCTTCAATTACTTTATAATTTTTTTATAGCATTATAGTAGAAGGTTCAAAGGCAGTATATGAATTTTTACGAATTTTATTTATCACACTAAGTTAGTGAAAAACGCGCAGGACGAAACTGAATCAATTTTAGTCTCAGTGTACCAAAAATACCATTATTGGGCAAGAGTTAATATCATTCATTATTTTCGTTGAGAAAATTTGAGTTGGCATTGGAAACATCGATAATTTATAGTGTTTACAAATTATTGTTAGTCTTTAGAGTAACAGACTCTTTCAAAAAATAGAATAAAAATCCTTTTGGCAAGTATTTGAAAAGTAATCTATAGAATAAGTAGAATCAATAATAGTCTCAGATTTTTAAAATACAGTCCAATGAAAAGTTAGAAAATGAAACGCAACAGATAAAACGTTAATTTATGAATGTTAAATTTATTAGGTTACCTATATCTATCATTAGTAGCAGATAATAAATATACGATTATAATTTATTTCGATATACCATACTATATTACGTACGTTCCAACGTCCGAACGATAAGAATCTTTCCATTGTCTTTAGATTCAACTGCATATGAATGGATAAGAGTATAAGGAACTTACCTACTTGCGTGATAAATTACGTGTGTAAGGCACTCAAAATCAGTAAAGATTATGCATCCAAATTTTCAGACTCGTGTTATTGACGAAAAATCTCAACACGCACAATTCTTGTACGCAACAAAACTGAATGCCGGAAAACATATCAAAAGTTTTTTTAAATTGCCTTTTTAGTTAATTAATTTTGCGGGTATTTCCACTATTATATTCGTCATCAGTAAGTCAAAATACGTCAGAAGACAAAAAACCATACTTTTCGGAGGTATACGCTTTTCAGAACTACATCCCCTGTCACATCTCTACAGAAAACTGGGATACGTTACCTTTACTGGTTATGAAAAATCTCAAAACATATTTTTCAAAAATAGAAATTCCCTAGAATCATTCGTTCCTAGTCATGTGCCTTGGGCCACGCATGAAACTCTTAGGCCTTGGGCCTCGCATTTATTGCCAATAGAGCGCTATGAATTCTGTTTAAAATAAATAAAAAGAAAATCAAACGATACTCAAGCATCCAAGAGAGGTTAGAAAATCACAGTATACACATCTAATGACAAATTCATGCTACAAGTCGTAGCATTGAAATACACGTGTGCTCAACGTCACACGACATTACCAAATCAATAGAGGTTAGGATGCTCTAACGACTGGACTTACCTCGTATCGGAAAAGGCTTTGTTTGTATAGTATCTGACGTAGGTGGTGTATAATGCATTCCGAAATCCTGTTCAGACATGTTTGATCTTGTCTCAAAAAGTTTCACTAGATTTAAAAACCTTTAATGCCCCTAAATATGTGACAGAAACCTTCTTTATTGAAGAAACTCCTAACGATGGATTTTCTGATGTCGAACCACACTCCTCTCCTCACAAACAACTTTGCCCAAACTGCAAATGTATGTTTCGTTTATATTAATCTTCTCTCGCCCTCATCGAAGCGTGACTACGATAACAGTCATTGATTTAATAAAATAAATTAACTCCGACTGATAAAAATCGGATCACGGATTAACAAAAGTCATGACTTTGCCAGATACTGATGCACTGTTTCACGAAACGCAGTACACGCCGTATAATGTCGTATTGATAACAACAACGTGCACTACTCAGCACTGCTTCAGCGACGGTTCTTGACTGCAAGCCCGCCGAACTGAAATTTAATGCGATCCACTCCTGCAGTAGTTTTAATTCTGTATTGTCGCACCAGATGGCGATGTTGATTAGCGCCAACGCCGACGAATCACACGACTCTAATGAATCACGCGATTTAAATTACGTCAATGAATCACACAAATGTATTGTTTTTAAATAACAATAAAGCTCCAAGAGTATTTAACGTTTTATTTCGATTATTACAATAACAATTTATACGATACTGTCTAAGTGAACAGTTTACGTATTACGTATAACATGAGAACACTATAGTCATATCTTGAAAAGTCCGCTGTTTTGCTAAATAATTACTATCTTACTAAAAAAAACCTATTGAAAAATAGTCATGTGGATTTATTCTTTTTGAACTTTACTTGTAAGTAGTTAACTCAGTTATATAGATTTGATCAATTACTACGTTTACATCAAGCACAACTTGAAGTTAATGCTTCTTGATGCTGGTTTATTCTCTTAAAGTCGTCTTTTGAAATAAAACCTAATTAGTGGATCAAATTAAGTATTTTTTTTGTAATAATCTGACTAGATATAATGAAAATCAATAGCAAGGGGAAAATTGTGTACATATGTAATATTTAATTATTCTGTTTATAAAAAAATGTAAAACAATAAAAAACAATCATTGCATAATGTATAATTCTATTCCAAATATAGTATGTGCTAACAGTACTGTTAGCATATAAATTTAAAAAGATGTAATTTTAATTTTTTCATTTATATCATGATTTCCCATAAATATCAGAAAATAAAGTATACATTTATTATGAAACAGCACAATATAATTCCGTATAGATTGAAACATTAAAATACAGATTTATCATTTAAACGACTGAGTTAACGTAGGGCGACTCGACCAGTGAATGAGCAGCTAAACCAATGAATTAGCGCTTGCATTTTCATTTATTTTATTAAACTAAAAGCAATAAGATTCAATTTATACATCTTTAATGTGTACAAGGTTCAACCGCAACTAGAACAATTATTCCTTTTGCAGAATTATTCGGTTACACAAGAAAATATAGAAACATGTTCTAATTCACTAATACGTGTTCATTTACTGGCATGCTTACCCTAATACAACACAAAACTATTTCATTGATCATTTCGAAATCTTTCTTTTAAAGCCCACCAATAAATAGACCAATAGCCCTATTATCTAATCTGTAGCGGCAGTTATCGGTATCGTTAAGTAACAATACTGTATTTTATCCAATAGCAACAGTTTCTTTTTTGAAGGACTTACTAGCGATTGCGTAAAATTTAGTTATTGTTATTCAACGATATTGCCAATTGTTGCTATGAATTATAAATACTAGGAAATTTACTCTTAGTGCACATGGAATGTAGTGAGTCAAAAACGCTATAAGAGTGTGCTGTAAAAAAATGCCCTTTGTGTCCAGAAATGTATTGATTCAAATTTTCTTAACCTCATAAGTTTATAAATAGATAATGAATTGTTCTTATTCTATGATAATAATAAAAAACCACTAAAGTCAATTAAAAGATATAAAAAGTACTATTTGGATTAAATGAATATGATGCTCTTTGATATTACTATTTAAATTCTTGTAATTAAAAAACATTTCTTTTTAACACTAAATGTACCATTGACTGGTCATTTGACCGTTTTAAATCCAAAAATACGTTTGTAAAAAATTTTCGGTATGTTTAATGTTAATATCAGATGCTAATCGAGTGATTCCGCATCATAGACACTAGGTGTCTAGTATCCATATCATTGTAAAATTTAAGAAAAATAAGGCGCAGGGTTATTCTGTAAGTGGAGTCTTTACTGCATGTTGTTTTTACGAGGTAATCAGAAGAGTTAAAAATCTGAAGAAATACTTGTGTGGATTGTTGGTACAGTTCAGGTCAAAACTGCCAACAAAAATGACGATGTACAATGAGCCTTTGGGACTTTCAGGAACTTTGACACTGTCAGAGATTACAAGGGCCGTACCCAGCATGTTCGGAGCCTAAGGCAAATTAAGATTTTCAGCGCTTTAATATATTTCTTCGATATCATCGTGACACCTTTTTCCAAACTGCCTAAGGCGGTTTGCCCCTTGTCAGTGAACACGGCTCTGGATATATTAGAAATGTATGATTGATTGACAATGTTTGGTTGGCCGTGATTAATCAAATGTATTTTATAAGCAAATAATACTAACCTTGTTACCTAAAGTTTTTCCTAATGGCGTACACTCTGTTCTAATAACCACGACGCCATGCAAATTTTGTACAAATTACTTTGCGTAACACACGTAGAAGCATAAACTTTGTATCTTCAATGTTGCCAATAGAGTTAGAGATGTAAAAAACATTGTCTTTAATGTTATCAATTTTTAAATATTAAACAGCTCGTTTATAAATAGAAGTGGTAAAAGACAGTGCATTTAATCTATGATTTCTAGTTTTTGAATTAAACGTGCGATGGACGCACTAGGGTGAAAATATAGGACAGTTCTCTCTTAAGGAGAGAATTCTAATCTGAAAATTTAAAAAAATGAATTTTATTTTTTTGGCACGTTTTAAGTATAGGGCCGCGACAGTATGGCATTAAAATACAAGTAGTAGTTTAAATTTCATTAAAAAATATCGAGTAGTTTTTTCTATTCCTAGAAATCACCTTGAAAATCGATTAATAAAGTAGAATACCTCTTTAACTACCTATAACAACCATCTGCGGTCCTTTTAACTGATCACAATAGAAAAAAAAACTGTCATTAACAGTATTCTAATTATGATTGCGGTTTTTTCGGCTCTCATGAAATTGTTCATTATAAGTTACGGGAAAAAGGTAAATCAAATTGCACAGTGTCTTGTTTCTTGAATAATAAAAGCGGCTCGGATCACCATTATTACTGTGATATCCTATGTATCATAAACTTCAAGACATTTTTCATAAGAAAATTAATTGCGGTTATTAAATTTTAGCCAATTGCATCGATTGATTTCGACCGTTAAAAAATCAGTCGATGTCATTGGACTGAATTTAATAACCGCATCGTGGTTAAATTACGGAATATACATTAAATTATAATCAGCATATAGTATAAGACTTTAACTAGATGGTGGGATTAATCTGATAAAGAATAGCGCGCCCAATACATACGGAGACTCATCCCAGATTGGTAGTATAGGAAAACTCACCCTGTATGCTTACAGTCTTCCAATTATACATTCGTAATATACAGCTCGATATGTGAACCAAATATTTCTATATTTCTGAATTTTATACTCACAGAAGGTATGTATATGTAATCAACTTTAAAATAAATTGATATATAAGAAGCATATGGGATGTTTTCATAATTCACAGTTGCTTTGCATATTTTAGCATTTCTTGCAAATAGGTTAAATTCTCAAAATTGCCTATTGGACCCGAAACAGGTACGTAAAATTGCATAATATAATTGTTATAAAGCACAGACTAATTTAAAAATTGATGTATTTATTGTTGCAATAGGAAATGGATCTTATTCGCACAATTCCTGTTGTTATCGAATGGACTTTAGATTCTTCGACAGATGAGTCAAGCGACGAAGATCTTACAATTTCTCTTAGCTTCTTCTAAAAGTTTTGTAGCATAGACAGTATCTGTAAAGGTTAATAATTTGTGAATTGCACAAATAAAACGAAGGGAGGCAATGCCAAAAATATGATTATTCGCACCAAAACAAAAGAGAAGAAAATAAGATGATCAAAAAGCTATCACTTACCATTTTGTGCCCATACTGATTCTTCAGGTGTTACACATATTTCATATAAAATGTTTGTTTTGCCGTCAATTAAACTGATCTTCACCATTTTTGCCGCCTTTTATTGCAGGGAGTGGGAGACCACTGGGAGTACCTTACCATGGGAGCTCAGGCGCTTACAGTGAAAAAATGGGACAAACCTATTACGTCATTAAAGTTACTAGGCACTGCCGCAGTGCACTGTACTCCAATATCGGAATGAAATCTGCAGTACTGGCAGCACTGCCAGGTTATATCGGAACACGCCACATATCTGAGAAAATATAATTGAATCGCTAGGGGGCGACCGTAGCCCAGTGGATAGGGTAGCGGATTCACGACCGAAAGGTTGGAGGTTCGCGCCCAGCTTCCAGCGGCATTCACCAATCGGTTTTCATATGAAAACTTTTAAGTGAATATTTATACGGATTTCGCCCAACACTGTTCGGATTCGGTGTATAAACTTTGTACGTCCCTCACGCAGAGTTGAATAAGGCCCCGTCTCGCAAGGTACATCGCCATCTAGTGTCGAACTTCCAACCTTGATGATTAGGACCAGTTACTGGCACATGTCCCCCATTGGGGATACAGCCATAAGGAAAAGAAGGAAGGATAATTGAATCGCTTATAACCTAATAAGATTAAGCTAGATTTCACTTTACATTGGGTGATTTTGAGGTTAGATGTTAGCAGAACTGGCGAGATCTGAAACCTGATCTGAACGACCAAATTTTCGCAAAATGGAGAAATTAGATATAATGATAACTAATTCCTTTCTCTTGGGCAAATATTGTGTTAAATGTAAAATCATCAAAATTGTGGAAAATGAAGAGCTAGTTTATACAAATGGATACGTCCTGAGAATTTTTGACATTGTCGCAGGCTTAGTAGAGACTGATTTTGAGTATATACTTGGAATATGCTGTGCACATAACATTATTTAAAAGAAAAAACATTCACATATGTTAATTTTAGAACTTTTGTTTTCTAAAGATTAAAGTAATATATTTTTCAACATAATATTTTGACAAGTTTTCCTCGTTACACATTATTTTAATTTAGTTTAGTTTGTTTAAACGATAAAACTATACCTAAACTGATTTTAATTTTCCACAGCCATTATTTTTTCATAAAGAGCAAAATACATAATATAATAAATCACATTTTACAAACATATATTTATTTACCTATTCGTACAATAGATTAATTTTTGTTATATAACGTGAAATATGTAACAATATCATATAAATAGTTAAAACTGAAAAAGCTATCTCTGACTCAAGAGATTGTTATAATTTTAAAAATTATTAATAATAGATGGAAAGATAAGAAATCCGGAAAATGTAAAGCCACAGTAATATTCTATGCAATCAACATATTAAAACACAACCCTGTGATAAAATAAACATAACTTCGACAAATATAATAACTGGAATTTGGTTAGAAATCCATGTACTAATAAAAAGTATGTATTTTTTCTATAAGAAAAATTCAATCGGTATTACATATTAATAATTTTAACTAATTGTTGTACTTTTCTAAAAAAGGGTTAATTATTTCCACAACTGCATGAGGATTTGTCATATGCAAATGATGTGTTCCAGGTACTTTGTGAAAACTAAAATACATATTATTCTCTTTTATAATGTCTGCAACTTCAAGAACATTTTTCATTTTTTCAACATATTTTGCGTCTGTTGCTTTAATCACGAGATAAGGATTTTTAATTTCCTTAGCCATATCCTTAAAAACGTTTTGACCATATGCAAATGATGAAAGTGTAAGAAATTTTAATACGGGATCTCGACTGAAATATACAGTACCATCAGCCTTCTTTCTAGTACCACGTATAATTAGTTCTTTACAGCTTTGTTCATCAATACTGTAATTAGAGCTTTTCCGCCATCGATTTATTGCTTCGTCTTCAGAATAACTTGGCACTGAAGATATTGGCAGATACTCAATCTCCAAGAATTTCTTCAAATTTTTACGAAACTGTCTAAGAATAGAGATATACATATAATAGAGTAATACAATTAAATGTTTATATGTACTATGCAAAGAATGTTGTAATGAAAAAAAAAACGTGTAGGGCTGTATTCATACCTCCCTCATATAACATCTCTGAAACTGAAGGTATCGTTAACCAATGAATATCCAGATTTATCATATAATTGATTTTTGATTGATTAAAAGTATAACTAGCTTAACAAATGCGGCGAGAGAAATATGAATTTAAAGTTTATAGTCTGCATTTACATAACAATCTTTTTACTGCCCTGTAAATATTCATTGGTCTATGACAGCAACTAACCTGGTATTCGAATCAATATCAAGAGAGGAATGTTTGGCATCGATACTGATTACAAATTCAATTTCATCGTTAAATAATGAGGAATAAGTAAACGAGACTATTCCACCAAGAGAGTGTGCCATTAATTTGATACTTTCCCATCCAAAATGGTTTTTCACACATTTAATTACATGTAAATAAATAATTTCACTGTATATTATCCCAGAAGGCAACCAACTAGAATGACCATGACCTGGCCAATCAATTGCCAGAATTGAACAATTTTGTAACAATGGTGCCAGGTTATTGAATGAGCCTGCATTATCCTGCCAACCATGAAGAGCTAGTATTGGCTGTTGATTATCATGACCCCATAGTTTACCTAGAAAGTTATGATTTTAATATTGATACAGCTAAGTTCTAACAGAACATAGTAGAAATATACAGATACATTTTGTTTATAAAATTGTAATACATCGTACCTAATATGACAAGAAAAAGCTAGAAATTTTTTAATTTATTGTTTAAATATCTTTTTATTATGGTAAATACAAAACTGCTATCTGTCTCTATAATTCTGGTTGCATAGTATCAAGTAGTTTAATTATAAATTATTAGTATTTCGTCGCAAATGACAACCAATTGTAACCTTATAAAAAAGTTTGAAAACAAGAAAAATATTACAAATATTAATCATAGCTCGTCATACCTACTCCTGTGTACCAAGGGAAACAATGTATTTTTACCTGTTGTTTGTAACAAGTTTTATTGTAAATGTTATAATTTTTAAACAAATTATTTTGCTGTTAGGTTATGATTTATTCTTGTTAATCAGGGTGTGGCGTTTCGATTTCTTTATGATTGAAACCAACAATACCTCTTTATTCCAAAATTATAGAGTAATGAAATCATCGGTCTGACAAATCATATGTGAAGGCGTAAGAATAAAAAATTAGATCTAACGAGCTAGAGTAAAAAAATCAAATGTATTTATACTTTACCAGTAATTTTTCCTCATGAAATAGGAATTTCAATTTCGCGCACGGGTTTCTTATACAAATCAACTTTACTATTAAATAACCTTTTACAAAATAAATTTCGCACAGAAGTTGCCGTTCTTAACATTTTGATAATATAACAAACGCTTTTGATAAATATAAATACACATACAAATATAGAGAATAAAAATTCACAGTAAATACATGACTGGCTAGTTGCATATAAGAAAAAAAGCGCTTGAAAATCTGCTGCAAACGAAATTCTATTGTGTGACTGAGAACGCGTGACAATGAAGTAGTAAAGTAGATATGTAAAGAGCTATAGAAGCAATTGAAGTGTCTTCTACGCCCGTTTTCTTTGACGCGATTCAATGCATAAACTCAGTTTAACTATATTATTAGCCAACGAGACACTTTGTATTCTGAAGATAAACCGACCCTAGTGTTGCTAGACAGTCAAGTCGCGATAGTGGCCGTTGATAGCTAGGATAGTATCTATAATCAGAGATGAGTAGGGAGATTGCCACTAACCAAACTTTTGTGGCCTCACTTTTATTAGAGGGAAATGAAGCTGATTAAGTGAAAATGAAGAGAGTGAGTAATTCACCCAATTACGATCGTTCTCAATTTTTGAAGAGACGAAATTGGTTTTATTAATTGACTCGACACGAAATTTCATGTCGAAAATCATCATGCGCATGAATAAGCATGATTAGCTCGAAAAATAGCCTACATGAAAATCAATAGCAAAAAAGCAAGTTATCGGAAATAATGTTGTTTTTCTACAATAAATAATTTAGTGTCATAATGTATTTGCGAAATCGAGAAAATATAATGCTCAGAATTCGACGAACACTACGCGATGTCTCCGACCCATTTGAAGAGAAAACGAATTCCACAACTTTTATAGGTAAATACTACTATTTATATTTTTCTAAAGTATACATTTGCATTAAAAAATAAAAAATACAGATATAACAAATATGCTCTAATTCTTTCAAAATCTATAAAAGATTATTTATGGAAGCTTTATTGGTATTTATACATTTGGAGGTTATGTATTCAAGTAGCCTTCGTGAAAATGTAAAATCCCTATGCCGGAAGTGTCTAGTTATTTCACGTTTTCACTTACAGAACCGTAATTCGGTGACTAATTCGCGTCATATAAATATGCGAAAAGAGGGTATATTCCACTTACGTCAAGTTAACACTGTTACTTTTACTTTTTAAATATTTTCTTTCGCCAAATAATTGTACGTTTTATGGTGGTTTTTGGTGGACCAATTAAAAAATTTGGTCTCCCATTTTTTTGGAAAATGGAAAATAAAATTTAGAGTGTGAAGTTAACCCCAAAAGTCTTATTTTTCACAAACAAATGTCTTTTTTTATATGTAATCAATGCCAAATTGTTTGGCGGTCACAAATTACCTAATTCTAAAATTTGGGGGTCAGTGGTTTCGTTGAAAAAAAATTTTGCTCTGATTAAAAGCTTCCTGAGCAAGATCGGCTTATAGCCAATTTCTTCACCTTCGAATAAAATTTAACCTACGGATAAACTCCTAAAACATGAAAATGATTGGTTACCTGGGGATTTATCCGCAGGTTAAATTTTATCCGAAGGTGAAGAAATTGGCCATAAAGTTTTTCGTCGTGGTATAAACTCCGCCCAATTTTTTGTATCAAGGTTTGGCATAAGTAACGTAACCAATAATGTGTAGTTCTTAAGAATAAACTGACTTGATAGGTAAAGTCAGTGTGTGTTCTAAAACTGGCTGCCAACATTAGTCTATCTCTTTTTTTTTGTTATTTATAAAACAAAGATGCTCAATAAGTTTGGGAATGCATTCAGTGTTTATCAATGGATGCGTTCAGCAGAAACACCACTGAGGGGGTAAATACATATGATTGCTCGACTCTCACAAGTGTTTCAAGATTAACGATCAAATGACCAATCAAATGTATTTGCTCTCTCAGCGGGTTCTGCTGAACGTACCCAATCACGTTGATTTATTTTTATAAGCTTTGCACCATTCGTTAACTCTACCCTACCTTTATATGTGTTGGATAGAACATATGTGACCGGTTATATAAGATTCAAATATTAAAAATGAGTATCAACCGCAATTGACAGTCATCAGCGGAGTATCATTATTTCATTGTGATCTGCAAATACAATAGCGAGTATTAGTCAGTACCTAAGCGTGCAATTATGGCAGATGCCATTCTAGAAGAAGAAAAAGCAGATAATGTGCAAGTACAAGAAGGCGTAAAAGTACCATATATCCTTCGAGGTGAATATTTTTGTATATTAGAAAAAGCGGACACCAAAATTAAGGCAAAATGCAAAATTTGTATGGATGGAAAAGGTTCTTTGTCTGGCGGTATCCGGTCAACCGGAAATTTTATCAGACATTTAAAGGTAAGTCTATACTCAAAATGTATTATTATAAATATATAAACATTGTAATTGTATCTGCTATTACATACCAGGCAGCTACAATTTCTTAAGATCTTGGAGAATGTGGAATCATTTTAGGGTTCATAAGTTAATGTTGTAATAAATTTTGATGTTATCTGTATTCTTGTACAGAGCCATTTAAGAGCATTGTAAATATGATTTATGCATTATTGTTAAGTGGGTTATGCTTAACTTTTCATACATATATTGCAGTAAATGATTGTGTGGCACTACAAAAAATATTTGAATCATAAGACTGATCTAAAGATAAAAATGAAAACGTCAAAAAACAAAGATCACTCCCAATCCAGTGTAAAGGCATGGGTAAAAGGTTTCCATTCTGTAGTATCAAAAATAAAGGTATGTATAATTTGCTTATTAAATGTTCCTGTAGAAAAAATTCAATGTAATCTCAATGTTATAAAACCTTGTACCACAGCATAAAGCTTGCAAATGTATTCCTTATAAATATCTAAACAAATTTGAAACTGCAACATTAGGATTTTTAACTGGATCAGAGTGGTGGAGGTCGATTCGACCCAGGCCAACCACACGTTAAAGTGCTAAAAAAGAGCCCTACAGTGATTGAGTTAAGAAAGTATTTAATTTAATTGAGCATATTAAACATGTGTAATATACATTATAAGTAGCAAGTGTTTAGTGAATGAATCATCTGTCGTCAGACCGACTAGTTAAACTAAATTAGAGTACTCTATTCCATGAATCATTGGTGGATATTTTTCAGTTGTTATATAAACCTTACTTCATAGGACAATCTTAATAATAGGTTGATATCTCGCTACAATATTATCTTAAAAATCATGTTTCTTACAGTTATTGCAGTTGGTGGCATCTTACATTATAGCAGAAATGAGACCTGTGGTTACTGTAGAAAAGCCAGCATTTAGGAGCCTTATTAAACAGCTTTCGGAATTGACACCTCCAAGTAGACAGGCTGTAACTAATTACTGCATTGAGTTAGAGGAATCAAAAAAGACTGCTCTGAAAGTAGAGTTGCAAGCAGCAAAATACTGCTGTACCACTGCTGATATTTGGAGTCATCACAGTCGAAGCTTCATAGGAGTAACAGGCCATATCATAGATAAGGATAATTTTCAACGAAAATCGTATTTGCTTGCATGTCGTAGAATGAAGTTCTCTCATAACTTCTTAGATATAGCTAAAACTCTGTTGGATATTCATGAGGAATATGATCTTCAAGCTTCAAAACTTGTTGCGACAGTGACTGATAACGCTTCTAATTTTGGAAAAGCTTTCTGAATCTTTCAAATGCCTTGCGCAGTAAATTCAGAGGATGAAGAGGTTTTAGACGATCCGTTGCAATCGGAAATGGAGATAGTTCCATTACCCAATAATCTTCGCGATTTTGTAAGTGAAGATTATACTGGCATTATGGAAGATGCCAACCAGTATTTACCAGAGCATTTCAAATGTTGCTCACATACATTGAATTTGATAGCAACAACTAATGCTGCCAAAGCCCTAGAAGATCGAAATTATAAGCGAGCCTACCAATCAGCATTTAGCAAATCATTTAGCCTCTGGAATTTGACTTTGTTAAACTTTCTATACCATGTCCAACTAGATACATATGATGTCTACATATGATAGTTTATCTAAGCTCTTGTCTATAAAACAATACCTTCCAAGTCTCTGTGAAAAGCTAAAAGTGCCTAAGTTCAAAGTTGCAGACATAGAATTCTTAACAGAACATTTGGCAGTAACAAAACCTCTTGCTTTGGCAATAGATATTCTTCAAGGAGAAAAAAATTGTTTTTTTGGCATTGTGTTGCCCACTGTTGTGCAGTTACAACAATCACTGGCACAAAATACACATTTAACATATTGTACTGCGCTTAATGAAGCATTGTTAGATGGCTTGAGAAAACGTTTCGGATATGTAATGGATTTTCATAACACAGCGAGTAAGCCATTTATATTAGCAACGATAACTCATCCAAAATTTAAAGTGCGGTGGATATCAGCATTGTTTGAAAATGAGCAATCTCATGCAGGACAAATATGTCAAAATTTGCCTTTTGAACAAGCCGAAGCAGTACGTGAATCTTTGCAATCGAGAGAAAACTCCGGGTCTGAAGAAAGTATGACGCTCTCCTCCGATGATGATACTAACAAGAACCCCCCCAACCCGACCCCACCGATTTCAATAATTTTTTGATATGTTGTAGTACTCGACAAAATAAGAGACACGTATTTTTTTTTTGTGCTGACATCCACTTTAAAGGGGTGAAAACGACCCCTGAAATTCACCCCCGAAAATCGTTTTTTCATCATATCTCGACTTCTAATTAATATTTTTTAATAAAACCAAGTGGAAAATATTTGTCATAAGAAGTCGAAGATATGAGGTTTGTTAATGACCCAAGGGGTTGCAACCCTTATTTTATATTTTGAAAAAACTATATTTTTTATGCTCTTTTTCTGCATAAAAACCGGGGTATGCGCTCAAAAAAATAAAGAAAAGCGTTTCCGTTAACTCCATCAAATATTTCAGTTGGGGTGTTTCAGGATTTTTCAAAGGGATAAAAACCACCCCTAAATTTTACCCCCGAAAATTGTTTTTCCTCATATGTCAGATTGTAATTGATATTTTTTAATAAAACCAAGTGGAAAATATTTGTCATAAGAAGTCGAAGATATGAGGTTTGTTAATGACCCAAGGGGTTGCAACCCTTATTTTATATTTTGAAAAAACTATATTTTTTATGCTCTTTTTCTGCATAAAAACCGGGGTATGCGCTCAAAAAAATAAAGAAAAGCGTTTCCGTTAACTCCATCAAATATTTCAGTTGGGGTGTTTCAGGATTTTTCAAAGGGATAAAAACCACCCCTAAATTTTCCGCACCCGTTGAAAGGGCGTTTAGTGTTGGTGGTCAACTTTTAACCCCCAGACGTAATAAGTTAACGGATGAAACATTTGAAAGGCTTCTTTTTTGCAAATATAACAGTGGGGTTGGTAATATTTCATAAATTAGATAACTATCGAATATTACGATTTTAATTGCATTTGAGGATTATAATCATAATAAAATTAATAGAAGATAGTTTCTTTATTTATGTCTTATAATTGATGTTAGTACTGTTTTGGTAACGCGAAAGCAGAAAATTGTAACCAGTGATTGTAATAGTGATCCTTCTTTAAATATACATTGCATAGAACCTAATATTCATTCTTCTGATGAAATACAAAATCTACAATTCAATTAAACTTTATTTCTACATTTTGCAAACTGCTATAATGATTCTTTGTGGCGATAGTGGCAGAATCCTTTCTACATTGGGATGTATTTGGTGGTATTTTTTTTGTCATGGTTCGATTCTACAAACCAATCGTAACATCGAAAAAAAGCAGAGGATTTAATTCTAATTGGCTTATGGCTAATTTCTTCACCTTGGGATAATATTTATCTTGCGGATAAACTCCTAAAACATTAAAATGATTGGTTAGCTAGGGATTTATCCGAAACTGAAGAAACTGGCCATTAGGGTCGTTCTACAATGGGAAGTTGTCGGTAGACATTTGTCGTAAGTCATTTCTATATACTAATCAAAATGATTTTTCCACTTTTTTCATTGCTATGGTTGGCTTGTAGAAGCGACTTGCGACAAACGTCTACCGACAATGTCCCATTGTAGAACGTCCCTAATAGAAATGACTTTCGACAAACGTCTGCCGACAACGTCCCATTATAAAATAACCTTAATAACTAGAAAACTCCCCACAGCATTAGGTGCATGCCAATTATTCAATTTGTGCCGACTTTCATTGACACGAAGTCTCGCTATTCGCTATTCGCTATTGGCTCCAACGGAGTATTTGGGAAACAACCAATGATATCGCTTGCGTTGACGTAAGTCTACACAAGTGAGTAATTGGAAACCACAGACTGTTGTCTCGATTAAGGCTCGTGCACAGTTGATACTTTCTACGGAGCACAAAAGACGCTATAAAGAACAGACCTAAAGCTGTGAAAGCCTCCTATATCTTAATTTTTTAATCCTTGGTTTGATCTATGATCTAGATGACCAATTGCGTAATCTTAAATCTAGATTAAAAAATGATAATATCATCTGTATCTGATCTAGATACATTTTGTGGATCAAAATCTTGATCTGCACTAGATTATCTATTTTTTAATCTTGCACAACACTGCTGGCACATGTCCCCCATTGGGGATACAGCCATAAGGAAAGGGAGGAAGGGTAGTCTCCATGTGTATGATTTTGCAATGAAACATAACCTCACATTTCTTATGTTAATCCTAAGTTAATCGAAAAAGAAAATACAATAATACATTTGAAACATTTGATAATTCTTACGATAAAAAATAATCTCATAAGATGATGACTGATATTGGAGAAGCAGCGGCTGTTGAGGTTCAACCCCAGATTGAAACAAGTAAAAGGTAAACAGAATTACTGTTAAAAACAGTTTCCAGAAATAATGAAAAACAATATGTATAGGCAAAATGTTGCTGATGTTTCAAAAGCCGGGAAAGAACTCACTACTGGTATATTGGCTGTGTATCAAGCGCCCTTGGAACAGATACAAAACGAGCTAGGAGAATTAACGTAGGTGTAATCAATGAACAGCAAAATTACTGGAATATTCATTGTATTCCTTTTTCACGATGTAGAAATAAACAGGAAACCCTTATCAGTCAAATGCAAGTGGAAATTAAAAAATTGGGTGAGACTCAAGAGGATATTGATTTAAATGAACTGGTAACAATTTTCAATTATTTTTACAAACTATAGTGTAAAATTCATTTACAGTTCTAGGAGTATTGTTTTGTCCCTGTTTACCTGTATGCAATAGAGTGAAACAAAATCGTGCTCACGTTGTTGACAGTGAAATTCAAAATGTACCTAAAATAAAAATTATTTCTTAATTTTCATTTATTTAATTACAGTTTTCAGCAGTTAAAGTCTATCAGGCGAAATTGGCCTCTATCAAGAAAAAAATACTAATTATTCATGAACGAACTTTCAAATTAAAAGTATGTATATTAGATATGATAATTACATTATACATGAAGTCAATGTTTACAACCGTTTGCCTATGCTGTTGTTAAATTGAATTAATAAAAATCTTCAAGACATAACAGAAAGTATCTTCTCATTAATAAACAATGTTTTTATTGATAGAAGCGTGCCTTACGTCTGCAGCACATGAAACAAAAGGAGGCTTTGACTAGAGAACAACGCGAAAAGGAGCTAATTGGAAAGCCGCTAACAACTTAGTTACTGAATCGAGAAATATTAGTAAAAATTAAAAAATATATAATAATTTTGTGTGTAATAAGAATAAGGAATTGTTCACACACATTATTTTTACCAAACTATTGTCCATCGTCCTCCTGTTTCACATTTATTTTTGGTACCACACAAATAATTAAATGTTGTTTCATTTAGGAAGCCAAGAATTTCTCTATCTTCTTGTATTCGAAATGTAAAAGTAGACTCATAAGTTCCAATGAAGTACCTAAAAAAAAAGGAACTTAAGACGTGTTATAAAATATATATTTAAGATGTTATACCTAAATAAAAATTGCATACCTAGCATATGAACAAATAATCTGATCTATTATGGCCAACCCGCCATCTTTGAATTTTGTCCGTATATAATCTGTTGGTGAGAATCTGATCACTGTGTAGTTTCTTAGCTGTGTCACAAGATCCTCATATTCTATAAAATAATATGTATTTTCAGCATAACATGAAAAGTGTAATATCCACTATACCACCATATGTCACTTTACCATGATCCTTTGCATCTGTAGCCACAAATACTGTTTCTAATTTTAATTCTTTTAATTTCTTTTTTAATTGAGATGCTGCACTCTTTATTGTTGGTACTGTGTCTTTGCGTCCCATGAGAAAGTCTCGTCTTCTTAAATGAACTGCCAAGTATTGTCCACCTACCGCATTTCTTTTTCCCTAAAACAATTCAGTTTAAGAAAGTGATACTCTAATTCAAACTTAATATTTAGATTATACTTTTTCCATCGTCCAGTCATCAGGTCGTTCTGTATTGTCTTTTTTATCATCAGAATTAAGATATTTTTTCCTAAATTCATTTGCTACATTATACAATTCAGAATTATATCGCATACTACGTCTTGCCATCCAATAATCGACTGAGCCATATTCCTTGTGCAATGCTATCTCCATATGATCAAACATGAAAGACCTAAAAAAAATGGTGAAATAATGAGAAATTATATAAGTATTCTACTTTTATATAAGTGTGTTACTCAATAATTTAAAATCATTTTGTTTATTATGCAATATCTTCATTTACCTATGAATTGAAGGTTTAAGATTTTTCATTAATCCAAAAGTGGTACCATGAAATATGATACATTTGACTTCTAATGCTGTAATATTAGAGTATCCCCAAAATCGTCCAGCAAATTTATCATTTATTTTTCTATATGGAAAATTATTTTCTGGACAACTGGCCACTTCATTTTTGTCTACAAATTTACCTGCACTGAACATGTTCTCATCATGTTGTAAGAAGTATACTCGATCCAAAACAATCTCCTTGCGGTCTACAGAATATTCTAGAAAAAGATTATTCATTTTCATCCTTCTTTTTCTTTTGGTTTTGGTATTTTTCTATTCTACCTTTCATAAATTCATACATCTCCAAAACTGGAATATATTTCTGCAAACTAACAATGTCAAAAAATGTAGCCCATGGTATGTACTTCTGCATTCCTATATTCATACTTCTCCAATGATATAAATTTCCTATAAAACATTGCTACAATTAATAGTAAAATATTTACAATTATATTTTCAGAATAAATTAGTCATTATAGGATCATACATACCCCATGGAGGTAGAACCAACTGCCAATCATATTTTGTATCATTGTCAATTAAATTTCTTAAGAAAACAGCTGCTCTTATGTACACATCCCGTCGTAGATTGAATCCCTCCGGTAGGTTAACATCATACAATATATACCTAAGGAAACGAATTACGTGACACTACCAGATCTATACTTTTCAGAACTCGTTCATATTTTTATATTTGTGTTTATGAATCATTATCCTAATGTTTTTAGGTTTTTTCTAACCGTCTCTTTGAATAATTGCGACGAATTGTGCATTCTTCTTGAATGTTTGAGATTCCATCTGGTTTTTTACAATATTCAAAAGATTCTAAGCATTGACAAGCTACAAACAACAAAGTAAAACTTAAAATCTTGAAAAAAATGACACGTACATACATTATTTTCCGTAATGAATCTAAATGCCTATATCTATGGTTATTCCATCGAAGTTGAGATATAAAGGGTGCGAACAGACCACAGAATCTGGCCCACGCATCGACATATAGTACTGGACTGCTCACTGTAGCCGCACAAAGTGTAACCGGGAATAGAAAGAGAGAGCGAATCGTTAAAACCGTTCTGTCCTTCTCTTGGGCAAGAACGAAATCAGGAATAAGGGAACCTCGCGCAGTAAAATGTATGTTTCACGATGAACTTTATTTATATATTTTATAAGTTTAAGAATTGATTTAATGTTATGTTAATCATAAAATTTAAGGTTATATTTCTACTGTACTTACTTGTGAAAGCTTATCGTATTGGGCTCAAAATATATGTCTCGCGGTAGCCCACATTTAAGACAGCGAATCATCATTTTTTTTAGTAATATTGAATTTTGATAAACACTTCTGTCTTCATGATTCGACTGTAACAACGTACATTATAGATGTGTGGAGTAATCTTTCACGTGGTTCTTTTTTTGCATATTACATTCCTGATCTCCTTCCATTCAGAAAACCTTCGACCGATACAAAAATGCCAGAAAAGAACAGAACGGTCCTAACGATTCGCTCTCTCTTTGTGTTCCCGGTTACACTTTCTGCAGCTACAGTAAGCGTACAGACCTCCGTGAACTTGGCCGGCACACTTTGACTTTTTGAACTTTTTCTTTTGCAGATCATTTCTAGGTCGTTTGTAGGTATTTGTAGGATTAATTAAAACGTTTGTCGGTTAACGGTTTTTTAAAAACATCAATAATAAAAATGTACATTAAGTTGGCCGTTACTTTTTTTATTTTTTTTATCTATCTTTGTTTTTCACGTGGCCAATCGATGCGGAATCGTTTGTAGGTCATAGACAATCCAATTAGTATATTTCTCGGATTGTTATTTCAATAAAATAAGCAAAAAACGTATTTGGTGAATTTTACGCGGGACGGTCATATGACCACGGGAAGTTGACCGCAAAAATCGTAATTAATGATAAATGTTTATTTCATTGGTACTTGATGGATTCGAAATCGTTTGTAGGTTACAAATAAAGTAATTAGAACGTTTGTCGGTAACTGGTGCGAAAAATAAATGTAAATGACCGGATCGTCCCCGGTGCCGGCAGCGGTAATTGATGTCTGCAAGAAAATATTTTGGCAGAAAAATGTCTTTTTTGCAAATACCACTAAAGTGCAAACATTGTCATAAGTTTTCGTAATTTAATTGCAATCATATGACCATCCCGCTTAAAATTCACCAAATACGTTTTCTGCTTATTTTATTAAAATAACAACGACAAACATACTAATTGGATTATCTGTGACCTACAAACAATTCCGCATTGATTGGCCACGTGAAAAACAAAGATACGTAAAAAATAAAAAAATTACGGCCAACTTAAAGCAAATTTTTATTTTTGATTTTTTAAATAAACCACTGCACTAAGGCACAGCACCACACCTCCGTAACACTCACAGGAATTCAGAGAACTTCCAGCTAATCCGTGGAGGTCGAGAACTGCATCCAAAGGACACTCTGGGGAGCACTGCACCTCCGGAACACTCACAGGAAATCATAGAATTGCCTGGATATCGCGAGAACAATGCGAGAACTGTACGAACCGAGAACTTGCTATACCGTAGCGAAACACGGCAAGAAAAACTATCAACAGATAGCACGGGAGCACGAGCCAGCCCGTGACACCTCGGTCGGTGCCCCGAGACAGACTGCTTTGACAATAGCCAAATCCGAGAACTAATCATTCTGATTGGTCGAGAGCCTTATACCCGATAACTCTTCTATCTCCTTCGAGTCGTCCCTTTAAACCAAATCGAGAGCGTTCCTTAGCGAATCGGTACATAATCTTTGGAGATCCTCCACGGCCGTTTCCCCTGAGCATCGGGCGACAGCTGGGCACCACATCCTTAACTCGGGCAGGAGGTTCCTCTCCTGCCCTTAACCATATCAAAACTTCCTCCGCCCGCTCTACAGCCCTTTGCCCATCTCCAGCGGGGCGCCGGTAACTCACCCGGGCTTCTGCCGGTCCGTGGAGACGTCTCCGTCGGGTACTCTTCTCTGCCGGGCAACTCGGTACATCGAGACTATCTCCCCACGGCAGATTCGAGTACCTCGACCTCAACTAAACAATAACAAAATCTTACGAGAGCCTTGACATAACTATACGAATCAACCCGAGAGCGTAGCTTTTGAGCAGGGTGGCGACCCGAAGAGAACCAGAAATCGAGAACGTTATCTGTATCGGTAACCGGAGCCGCCTTGGGACCGTGATTCGAAAAATCACGTCACACCGTTAACCGACAAACGTTTTGATTAATCCTACAAATACCTACAAATGACCAACAAACGATTTGTAAAAGAAAAATTTCTAAAAGTCAAAGTCCTCCGGCCAGGTTCACGGAGGTAATGTTTTATTACTAGGTAAACATGTATGAACTGTTGAACAATCATTGCTTAGATTGTGTGAAAAATAGTAGGCCAAACCAACAAGAGTTTCTGTGTTACATATAAAGGCAGGATTAGCCAAAAGTTAAAAAGAGCCATAGCTGATCTATTAGCTACGGCTTTAGGTTTGGCCTACTATTTTTTACACAATCTAACCAATAATTGTTCAACAGTTCATACATGTTTACATAGTAATAAAACATTTCTGAAGATAACCTCAATGAGGGTCGAAACGTAAAGGAAATACGTACTGTCTTTTTTTCATAATTTTACCTGGACTGCGTAAGGTCAACACCTCGAAAGAAAAATTATGATTAAAACCCGTCGACAATTTCAATAACTGATAAGATACATCTTTGCTGCCTGAGCTGGGCTAGCTGCTAACTCGGGCCAGAAATGAGTAGGGAGATTGCCAATGGGCCTGTTTTTACCTCAATGAAGTTAGCCGGGCAATTTTAACTTTTTAACTTTTTATCATACCAAATCGATTGGTGGTCGTTTGGTGGTCATTGGTGGCCAAATAAAAACATTTGGTGGTCAGTCATTCTTTTATAATCAAATAATCAAAATTTGACCGTGAAGTTAGCCGATTTTTTTTTTAACGAATTAAGTTTTTCAGGTGCTCAATCGATGCGTAATCGTTTGGTGGTAACGAATATCATAATTAAAATGTTTGGTGGTCGTTAGTTTTCGTAAAAAAGTAAAAAAACTATTGCAGTATCCAGCATTGACTGGATATGGGTGTAGGAACACACATGTACGGTCGATAAAACAGATATTTCTGAACAGATTCTCCCTTCGAAAGAATTAATCAATGCAAGAACGCTAGTCGATGATTGGTAGTCTAATTAAAACATTTGGTGGTCATTTCTCAATAATTTATAAAGCATTAAGCGTATTCCTCTGTACACTGTTATTCGACGCCGCGGTACACTTGCAGGGATTTTCACTTCGCCGAGATAAAGACATTCTTCTGAGGCGATCTGAACCCTGATTACATCATTACATTCTTAAAGTCACGCGGCTTGGGAAACGGGTAGAATCGAGGACCAGGCCTTACCAATTAATCAGGATACGTTTTTACGACTTAAAGCAGATTCGCGTCAACAATACGGTAATAATCGAAAATGTATCACACGCTACAGTTTTATAATATACATAATGTGTCTTACAAAATACGGTGTTCTATTTTACCACGGGTACACTTATCTCCTTAGGATAATTAAAAAGTTACCGACCGGTGGTCAATGCATAATTACCGACCGTGATAGGACCCTGGGGGCATGCAACGCCGCTGCTATTGAGTTTCGGGCCTTAGGACTAGGTTCGCATGGTGGGGGAGCAACAACATAGGTTGGCGGTGGGGAGAGCCCACCACATTGGCGAGGGGGTGACGCCATAATGCAGTACGGGGGGACAGAGCGCTGCGCGCTCCATGACTCACAGGGGACGGTGGTGGGGGTTTGTTGTGACGGCCAGAAGTGGTATGTAACTACTCACGTCTACCCCCACCTCTGAAAATTGGGCGAGTTGCAAGACCTGTATGTAAGACCGTACCAGCATTGACTGGATATAGGTGTAGGAACACACATTTACGGTCGATAAAACAGATATTTCTGAACAGATTCTCCCTTCGAAAGAATTAATCAATGCAAGAACGCTAGTCGATGATTGGTAGTCTAATTAAAACATTTGGTGGTTATTAATTAATGCACGAGGTATGCTCGCCGTGCAGCGGAGGTATGATTATTCATACCTCGTGCATTAATTGATGACCACCAAATGTTTTAATTAGACTACCAATCATCGGCTAGCGTTCTTGCATTGATTAATTCTTTCGAAGGGAGAATTTGTTGAGAAATATCTGTTTTATCGACCGTAAATGTGTGTTCCTACACCTATATCCAGTCAATGCTGGTACGGTCTTACATACAGGTCTTGCAACTCGCCCAATTTTCAGAGGTGGGGGTAGACGTGAGTAGTTACATACCACTTCTGGCCGTCACAACAAACCCCCACCACCGTCCCCTGTGAGTCATGGAGCGCGCAGCGCTCTGTCCCCCCGTACTGCATTATGGCGTCACCCCCTCGCCAATGTGGTGGGCTCTCCCCACCGCCAACCTATGTTGTTGCTCCCCCACCATGCGAACCTAGTCCTAAGGCCCGAAACTCAATAGCAGCGGCGTTGCATGCCCCCAGGGTCCTATCACGGTCGGTAATTATGCATTGACCACCGGTCGGTAACTTTTTAATTATCCTAAGGAGATAAGTGTACCCGTGGTAAAATAGAACACCGTATTTTGTAAGACACATTATGTATATTATAAAACTGTAGCGTGTGATACATTTTCGATTATTACCGTATTGTTGACGCGAATCTGCTTTAAGTCGTAAAAACGTATCCTGATTAATTGGTAAGGCCTGGTCCTCGATTCTACCCGTTTCCCAAGCCGCGTGACTTTAAGAATGTAATGATGTAATCAGGGTTCAGATCGCCTCAGAAGAATGTCTTTATCTCGGCGAAGTGAAAATCCCTGCAAGTGTACCGCGGCGTCGAATAACAGTGTACAGAGGAATACGCTTAATGCTTTATAAATTATTGAGAAGATATGGGGAGATGGAGGTGCAGGAAATAAAAAAAAAACAGTTTTTTTTTAAAATAAAAATACATTATATACATTTTGCAAGAAACATCAACCGTACAGTTTTATTAAGAAATTAAGCCCTATGCATGGCTGTTCTGGTCCTCCATGGTGCTCCGCACGAAGGAAAGGTACTCGTGGTTATACAGGGACAGCAGTTCCAACAATAATTGATTAAGCGCCGATGACCACAGGCCTTTCTTCTCCAGAACCAACCGAAGATCGCCCAATATACTGTCCCTGGAAGAGGCGTCATCTCCGCGACGGTCGAGTTCCCCAATCAGCGTGTCTTTACAGTTGTTAGCACTGTCGGTAATCTCGCGTAGCCTGGTTATTTGAAAGGTTACGCAGCGCAGGACCCTCTGGGGATTGAGGTAGGACACCCTCTTCATCACAACCGTAGGTGTGTATGCCCTAGCTCTTTTAACACCCGAGCCATCCTTGTCCGTAGACACCGGCATTGCCGGTTTGATAATAATTGCCCGCTCACCGTATGAGTACGTGAAGACTACCTCATGAGTGGCCATAAGAATAGGAGTGTTAAAAGCCTCGGGTACCTCCTTCATGTTATCCTCGACGGTGAAGAATTTGTCGATGACGGAGAAGTGGTCGGTGATGATGCCCCATTCGGTAGGTCCAAACTCCACGCCGGAATAATCTTGATTAACGATGCGTATCACAGGTGATAAGCTTCCCGAATGATTTAAAGAGAAGCCGGTGATCACTTGTTTCGGAAACGATCGATTTAGACCGTACACAGCGGACAGCAGTACTTGCTTCTTGTACATGATTATAGTAAATGCTATTATACGATCGGTGCGATGGTCTGAGCAGTACTGTCTAAGGCGATATCTAAAAAACAGGTAATCGAAATATCGTCGAACATGTCCCCCACCACCACCATAGCCACACCTCGTTTTCATAGGATGCAGCGAACAAAGAGCCTATGGCCATGATAGCGTATACTGCTGATACCGCAGGATGTATGAGAGATGACGAGATGCTGATATCCTATAGCGAGTGATTCACGTGAATCACGGTACTGCTGGGTACATCTACATCAGCGTTAAGATGATCCTGTAAAAAAGAAAACACGCTGTTAGGGCACGCGCGAGCATCCAGCGATGTACAGTCTAAGAAAAGCAGTAGAATCATTACAACGATACAGTGAAAAATTTACCGACAGACACTGAAGAAAAAGAAATGGCTCGCTACGACGACAACGATTTTTTGAGGCATAGTCGTATGCAGTGGGCGAAGACACGAGCCCTCTATTGGTACGCCAACCCTGAGCACGATCCAAAAAAAGAGGCCGTACGTGAGTGGTTCAGATTGGGCCATTTAACGGGTGTACCGCTAGTCTCAATATACATGTCGAAACCGGGAGCGCTGGACGCTGATGTGTTATACAATGATAACCCCGACATGATCTGCCATAAGGGCTGGCCGTCCGGTGTATGACTCGTGATACTACCCGAACTGTCTACAGCAACGATACTGAATGAAGGATACCACAATTTCACACGTTGTAGCGTAACGCTGGGTTTTATCTGCGATCAGCGTTCTAACGACAGCCCTTACGCACAACGCATATGTACCCATGAGTGGTTGGCGAAAGAGGAATGGTGTATGTCCGACGATAATAATCCCAAATGCCGCATCACGTATCGACGCCCTATGGACAAATCAAAGCTAGCGACATTGAGGAAAAGGTGGAGTAGGCCCACACCGGAAGAACTACCGCACCGTGCACCTATGCGTCTGGAGCCGCAGGCCTGGCTAGCGGCATTCAATCATCTCGAGAGATTATGCAAAAGCTGCGTCACACTGTGGTGCCTGAGGGCTATGCGGGCGTACAAGACAGCGCTACGTACTCTGGAGGAACGATTTAGTTTAAACAGAGTTTATTGGGTGTGTTACCCTGACGACGCGGGATGGTCCACCGCACCTAAAATATAAGGAATGCCGAATAATCGTGGTCAGCATTCCTGGCGGCCTTTACGCGTAGCTAGAGGCACTCGACGATACGTGGGAAACCTATACACCTCACGACGTTTACAACAATGAGGAGGGGGAGTACGCTGAAGGATCGAACAATTTGGCGTACTACGCAATGGACACACGAACAACGTCCCGACGCAACATCAGGCATATACGGTGTATGGCAATTTTTCGCGACGAGAGCTGCGAAACGCTGCTGCGGGATAATCGTGGCGGAAAATATATCAGCGTACAGCTTATCGGTGGTGATATCAACGAATTCGATGTTGTAAAAGACTGGTGTGATCTTCTGGTACCAGTTGACTGTAATTGATAAATATAAATAAAGTAAAAAAAATATCTATGTACACAGAGTTGTATGATTCGTATCTGTAACCCTACACTACGATGGCGAGATGCTGATGCAACCTCGAACGATGTACGTCAGCAGATCGCTGCAGCTCCCAACGCAACACCTCCATACCGTTTTTCCCGTATTATGGATACGCCGTATTTCGTGATCGGCGAACGAGCGACCAATAATATATAATTTATTTTACGATTAAAACGTTTCCCATTTTCCACGAATAACGACCCTATAAGAAAATCGTGACATTTTTTGCTAATTCAGCTGTATCGTATAGTATTGTTTTGAAATTAATATCGTCGCGGCTGTAAGACGTCCGCGGACTAGAGGTAGTCTGTTTTAGTTCGTATCGTGACGTCTTGGCAGTTAGTCTGATCACTTACAGCAATCACCAGCTCTAAGCAAAGAAAAAAAAATGTCATCATTGGGAAATATTCGCGATTGTATCCTCGATTTCGTCAAGACACGTCGCTGGAATACCCCTAGAGACCCAAGATTATTCTCACCGGCGTGGTTTCGCGAGTTAAGATATTTCGGTTTTCGCACGCTAACGCGTAGATTAAAAAGTGTGTTTTCCCATTGTACTCTGCGTGTGCTAGCCAAGGCTTATGAAAGAGGATAGTTCAAAAACGGTCCGTACATACTTTCGTTAGCCGTAGCATGTATCAACAAACGCGGAGTGCGCGATAGCCACATGACCAGGGCTATTATAACCGATCATCAGTTCCACAAAGGTATGTATCTGCCGCTTACCAGTAATAGCTCCTACATAAATTGCCTTTTTTAAAAAATAAATCAATTTTACAAGAATTGACGCGCTTTCACCACGAAGTCGCCCCCGAGGAGGAGGAGCAGTTGCTTTTAGGGTGCCTCGATCGTATAGAGGAGGTTTACTCGAAGCCCAGCACCAGCACGGCGACGGTGATGCAGCGTGCTAACGGTAAAACATAATTTTTTTTTAAAAAAAGATTACGTCTAATTTACGTTTTATTAAAAAAAAAGTGGCAGGTCCATCGACAGCGCTGGACATACAGCTGATGGAAGAAGAAGAAGAAGAAGAGGGCGAAGAATCGCTTCACGATATGTGGGGTATGTGTTAAACAAAAGGAAAAAAAAAACAATGCGATCTTCTTCATAATTTTTTTTACAGATGAGATCATGTCAATAGCATCGGCCGGTAGCGATCGCAGTGACTATGGCAATGGTCATGATGACCGCTCCACCATGTCCAGCGCTTCTAACGAGCACTATCAATGTAATAATTATAAATTTACAGACACCGTTGAAAACTCATCTGTGTAAAAATAAAAAGTAAAAAAAAAGTTGTAGACCCGTTGGAGGCGGCCGGCTACAATGACCACTTTGCACCGGGTAACTCACGGCCTCCGCAGGAGCACGACGACGCGGAAGAACCGGTGCTGTGGGTTCTTAGGAACGGCGTGTACGAGGCAGCGGATGCCGAGGGCCGCGTGGCTGTCGTACAGACCGGCTCGAGACTTTCTTGAAAACGACGTGTGGGGTGTAATATCATCCGTCGCACAGAGCGCCCAGGCGTTCCAAATAGACAGATCTTTTGTCATAGAGTCGTGTATAATCGAAGTACCTGTGGGTTCTTAGGAACGGCGTGTACGAGGCAGCGGATGCCGACGAAGTGGCCGATGCATTAGCGGAGCGCGATGAGGCCCCGAGCGCCGCGGCTACCCTCGAGGTAGGTAACGTAGAAAGAGATATTCTTTAACATTTAAAGTCTTCTTTGTTGAAATTGCTAACTTTAAAAATGTAGGGGATGATGATGAAAACCTGTTAGACGCTGTATTCTCATACATTGGGTCGATGTTTAATCCTCGTGAGGAATGAGAAGTCAGTATGAGTCGATTACTCTTTCTTTTTTTGTTTAATAACAAAAAAAATAATAAAAAACTCTTTTTCCAAACGCTAGATGCGGGGGATGCGGACACGCAGTATCAGACTGGCGGGGGACCCCTTCTTCGGTCGCGAGCGAGTGCCATAGGTACTTTTTTGGTCAAAGTTGTTTCGATAATCACATAAACACGCTGGTTACTAAACAGAAGGGAAAAGAAAAGAATGTATGCCAGGAATGTATGCCTCTTCAAGGAACGTCTCGTAAGCACTCTTGCGATAAGGTGTGTTGCAGCGTCTTTAGGAGTGTTAATGACGTTGGATATCGGTGTTACGTCAGACCGGTAAAAAAGACTACCGTTGAAAAAAATATTCTGTACATCTTCTACGATTTTGAAACACAGAATATACAGAAACTGTCTGGTGACGACGCAGTGCGTATGCACACGCCAAACCTGTGCGTCGTTCAGCAGGTGTATACAGCGTGCATAAATGATACAGATCTCGCGAGGGTGTACCCGTCTTGCGGTGTACACGAGTACATCTTCGAAGAGGACCCTGTAAGGCAGTTTGTAGATTTCGCGTGTGATCCTAAAAGAAAATCGTTTCAGCGTGTGGTCTGCGTGGCGCATAACGCCAAGGGTTTCGACGCGCAGCTTGTACTACGCACACATCGTGAAGCGTAAAAGAAAAAGCCTAAAGCCGCCGACGCTGCTACTCAGCGGTACGAGCATCATAATGATGAAGATGGGTCGTGTAACTTTCATAGACAGTCTTAATTATTTTCATATGCCGCTGAGTGCACTACCGAAAGCCTTCGGCCTCGCGGATGCGGTTGGTTTGAAACAAAAGGGTGTCTTCCCGCATCTGTTCAATACCTGAGAATCAGCATTATATCGGCCCGCTACCAGCGCTCGAGTTTAATTCGCCCGATACGATGTCGTCGGCTCAGCGTAATCAATTTTTAGCATGGTATAACGAGCAGTGCTCTGCGGGATACGTATTTAACTTTCGAACCGAGTTTATAGATTACTGTAGATCAGATGTTATCATTCTGAGACAGGCTTGCGTTTCTTTCCGCGAAATGTTTCTTCAGCATGGCAAGGTTTGCCCTTTCTCGGAGAGTACCACTTGTGAGGTATTTTTACGCGATCGACCTCACCGGAAAATGCAAGACCGACCGGCGCACAACTTTACGCGATTCCTACGCGTTCCACGCAACCCAGGGGCTAACAAGTTTTACTCTCGAAATACCTAAGGTATTGTTGGGCGCCAGGTTCCAAAACGGGAACCACGTATCAGTTCTACGGTTCGTCTTCGCGTGCCTATGTTAGCTAACTCAGCTATGCGGAGGCGGCGGGATTCGGAACAATAGGTCGCAGGAGTCAGACGATCACGCGACACACAAAATCATTTGGACACTTCGATCTCAAAGAAATGGTGCGGTTTATTAAAGGAAATCGCCGGCGCGAAGCGCGACGATTTTGTACAATACCAAATCGATGAGTTACAACCAAAAAAAAGAAATAGTACTTTGAAGAAATCAAAAGAAGACAAAATAAAAGTACACTCAGGATATTAACGGGTACTTCGCGTACCGTACGAATTCAAGTCAAATATCGTAACACGGCTAATCCGCGTTTACCAAAAATACGACAACCGACCGTCAAGGACCTGCACGCGTTCTACGCGCTACAAAATCAAAAGGTATCAATGCCTGACGGGCGGACGACACGAAACAATTCGGAGAACGTACAAAATTCGAATTCAATAATCGGATCAAAACAAAAGTCCAAACAGTGAACTCTGCCGGTCGACGGACCTTCGTGCCGTGGTCTTATTCGAGGTGAGGGATTGTCCCTCCGCGTGTTCGTTACACGCGCAGTCAAAAACTTACGAAAAACAACAAAATCCGGTACCACGATTCGCACGAAGTTACGTCGCTCACAAAAGTCAGTTAGACTCGCTTACCGTGGTGTTCCCTGGTCGCGTAATCCCAGAAAACCAAAGCGTCAGCCCAATGATACTCAGTGCACTCGCGTACTCACAAAGAAAAATCAAACGTCTATCGCCGTCGCGTGTCCAAGCAAGATTCTCACGATCTTCACGCGCTTTGTCTTCGCGTGAAGGATAGCACCCCCTCCCTTTAAGCTAATGGGCGGCGATTCGCCCTGTGGACGAATCCTTCAACCCAGCGTCTTTGCCACGCGCCAGTTTCGAATATGTCATCGCGACCATTAATAATTTCCATCATCTCTTGTGGGCAATTTATACATCTCGGTCCTAGAAAGAGTAACATTCGTTCTCGCGCGAGGGTGCACCAGGCGTCCCCGGGATTCCCAACTCGCGGAAATATAATTATGCGCAAACTGACGATGGGCGCTATGCCATAGGGGTCGGTAGTGGTGCTCAGTCGGGTAGCGCTGTATGCGCCGCTTCCAGTCGTCGTGGTTGAGTACCAGCTGAGTAGAGCGCGTTGCTGCCGCGTGACGTCAAGCTGTCCCGCGATGCGCGCGTCTCCTGGGCCAGTAGAGCTGCTGTCTGCAGATAGCGCGAGTGTCGACCCTCGCGTGTCGCAGCTCCCTTCCTCCCGGGATTCCAGCTGGCTCTCCCTCTCTCTTTCTCCGCGTCTTCACGGGCACGACGAGCGAGCACCTATTCAAACTCCGGCAGAGTACACGCAACACAAAAGAAAATAATAAAATAATCTATCGAAATTTCAATTAGGCCCTTGCGGTTGGTGGATCCTGCCTAGACTTTGCAATGGCCTTTTAGGGCCGTATCGCGTTTCGGCGTGATTTTCCGCCGAGGACAAGACGGGTGAAATCCACCACGTCACACACTATAGCCTCGGCGTGTTCGAGAGTTTTTCGGAAAAACTTTTTGCGGGACGAGCAGAAAGCTATTTTACCGCCGGGTGGGTATTGATACGGTGACAAACAATCACGTAAGGCCATCTTATGGCTTCTTTCGCTGGAGCATCGTTTGGGTTGTGCCATAGTTCACACAGAACGCACTCGGGAGTATCGTCTGCCGGAGGGTACGCCCATCGACGGTTACTCCCTGGACACCGACTCAGGTTTGCGACACGTATTCCAGTTTCAGGGTTGTTTCTGACACGGTTGCCCAAAATGCTATCGTATAAACAGAGATAGTCGTCTACAAACGGGTGGATCCATGGATGCGCGCTTCGAGAGAACGCAGGCTACGAACGATAAGATTCGGTATTTAGGTTATGAGCTGACGGAAATTTGGGAGTGTGAATTCGACCGCTGGATAAACGATCCTGAACAGACCGCTTTATACAGATCGCTGAATGAGAACCCGCTGGTACCGCAGGCACCACTCGAACCCCGCGATGCTTTCTTGGGTGGCAGTACAGGAAATACTGTCAGTTTTTATGAAGTCGAGGGGTCTGAGAGGATACACTACGTAGATGTGTATTAGCTCTACCCCTTCATTTCGAAAACGGGGAAATTTCCTGTAGGTCACCCTACGGTGTACGTGGGCGATGACTGTCGCGACACGTTCCTAAAGATTAAGCAGGAAGCTAGCGGCTGGCCGCGCGAGTGTGGCGACGACGACGAGGCCAAGAAGCTGTATAGAGAGGAGTACGATCGGGTCGAGGGTATTCGTCTGGACCCTGGTAATATAAAATCAAATCCCGGTCTGCGGTCAGTCGCAAAGTTATGTTTGAATTCCTTTTGGGGCAAGTTTGGGCAACGCGAAAATCTGCCAAAGACGGAAATTGTAACGACTCGTCAAAAGCTCGTGAGTCTGCTTACGTGTCCGGAGGTCGAGATTACAGGTATTCTGCCCGTAGATGACAAGATGCTCTACATCAGTACGAGTAATACGAACGATTCGTTAAAACCCACAGCATACACAAACGTTGTTATAGCTGCGTATACCACGGCTCAGGGGCGTCTGAAATTGTACGACTACCTCGAGGCATTAGATAGACGCGTTCTATATTACGATACCGACTCGTGTATATACGTATCGGGTGGCCGTCACGCCAATAACACCTACGAGCCGCCGCTCGGTAGCCTTTTGGGCGATTTAACGGACGAGCTGGAGTCGTACGTTGCTGGTAGCTATATCACGTCTTTTGTTTCGAGAGGCCCGAAATTTTACAAGTACCGAGTGCGCAAGCTAGACGGTTCTTACGCTGAGGTCTATAAGGTCAAAGGTATCACGATTAACCACGCGACGAGTCTAGTCATTAATTACAACTGGATACGGTCTTATGTAACGGGAGAGACGGGCGAGCCTGTCGTTTTACGCTATGACGCGATACGGCGTACTCCGTTTCACGACGTAGTCACACGTCTAGAATCAAAAACGTGTAAACCGACAGAGCTTCAAAAACGGCGACGCGACGGTCGTTTCGGATCTCTGCCATACGGATTTATGTAATTAATATTACAAACAAAACTTGTATAAATGTATATATGCCCCCCTGTACAATATAAATACTAATAATAATAAAACATATTTATTTGGAAAACAAAAATCTCTTTATCGATCTATTCCCGAAGGCTCCACCAACCCGGCCATGTTATTTATTTTTTCAGCAACGCTTCGGATATGCTAGCCGTGCACTATAGCTAGCTATGCGGCGGACACACATACATGCCGACTATTAGCTCACAGGTGCACAATGAGCTCAACCGGACGAGGGGCTAGCAACGTCACCGATAAGAGCTAGCAAGCGCGCGCGACATTACGAGCCTCACGCGTGTCGCGCGCCCGCCGCGGCCAGGCCACCGCGATGGAAGGGGGAGTGTGTAAAATCCAGCAGACTCTTTAACAGTATATTCGTAAAGAGCACCGCCAAATAACCTCATTTGGCATAATGGACACACGGTGGAAGCACCCGTGGACGTCGATGGTCTTGCGGCCAACGGGGTGCAGGACGACGTTTTTCGTAAAGAAATTCCTACGGTTCATCGAGGATATGAATGACGTGCGCTTCGCTCGCGTTTTCTTTTACTATGCAGAGTGTCAGGAGGGGTACAGGGAATACGAGAGCGCTATAGAGTTTCACGAGGGACTGCCGCAAAACACCGATTACGGCAAAGACCCACGCCCAAAACTCGTCATCATCGACGATCTCTTGAGGGAATCGTCCAATAACACGGTGGTCGACCTTTTTACCAAAGGCAGCCATCATAAGAACATCAGCGTTATCTTCATTACGCAGAATCTCTTTCATCAGGGGCCCGGGCAGCGTGATATCTCGTTGAACGCCAACTACATTGTTGTATTTAAAAATCGGCGCGACAGAGCGCAGATACAGCATCTGGCGAGACAGGTGTTTCATGAAAACCCGCGCTTCGTACAGGAAGTCTACCGTGATGCAACCGCCGAACCGTACGGCTATTTACTACTCGATTTGAAGCAATCGACGCCCGATAACTGCCGCTTTCGCACGTGCGTGTTTCCTTCGGACCCGTTCCACTACGTGTACGTGCCGCGAAGGGGTATAAAGGGCGGGTACGCCGATCGAGAAGTACCAGTCATTCGGTTGTAATGGTATACAACGCACGCTGCTCTATAGGGCAGAAGCACGCCACAGTGTTAAAGACTATTTGCCACCTGGATAGCAAACAACGCAGCGCTTTGTTACGAGCGGCCGACCCACGGCTTGTCAACTGTATTTGCGAATGCGCTCTGAATATTCTTTGCGGCAACGTACCTCTCAAGCCGATTCAGAAACGTCGCTTACGAAAACACGCACCGCTGCTGAGACGTTTATCCAGACCGGGTTCAGCAGTCAAAACTTGAAAACGCCTTATCGTTCAGAGCGGCGGTTTTCTACCTCTTCTGCTGGCACCCATACTGGGCACCGTCATATCAAAACTCATAGGGGGAGGCGAATAGGATATACGCCACGCAGAGAAAGAAAGAGAGAGCGAGATGAATCATGCGAAAAAGATGGTTCTCATCCCTCATGAGAGCGTGAATACCGTGCACTAACATTACCGCCATGCAGTGCCTCATGCGCACTATCAGAGTCAGGAGGGCATTGACACCGTTAACACCGTGCCAACCTCTGGGACCCCCTCAAGCAGATTAGACGCATCGATGAAGGAGATCCGACACTCGCCGAATTTCATTGACGAGCGCGAAAAGTGGAAGATGTACAATCAAGTGCTGCAGCGTTATCTACCCTTTATCGAGGACCTGCGAAATAACGTCGACGATGATAGGCGCACCGATAGCGATAACAAGAAAAAAAATATCAAAAAAATTGACGAGCTCATGAAAGGATCGGGCTATAAAGCCGTAAAACAATTCACGCGGCGCCCACTCTATCACCGGCGTCGCTGGAAGGAGTATCGCCTCAAGAGCCGCTAACAAGCGTAAGAGACGTACGGGAAAGAAGTCCGCTCTGCGTCGAAAAAAAAGTAGTAAAAAAATAAAGTCAAAAACCAAGAAACCCAAAAATCGTCGTAGGATCGCTAGTAAGAAACTAAAGCGGAATGTGCTGGATATCTTCTCCTAAACGCTACCTCTATCATGGCCTTTCTACACGTTCACTCCTGCGAGTGTATGAAATCGGAGCTCGAGCTCTTTACACTACCACCGACACAGACCACTATAGAGGCGCCCTATCGACACGACTCAGAGCTCGTCTACAGAGGAGGAATTTGGCGAGGCGTTTCAGGAAGTGTTTAGAGACTCCGGGGAAGAAGAGGTCGTGAGGAAAAGATATACACGATCCGTGTCGGCTAGTATACCACCGACACAGACCACTATAGAGAGCGCCCAGTAGGTACACTACAAGCCCATCTCATCCCTGACCGTTGACTCGCCCATTGAGTTTGTCGTGCCGGGTGTACACGGGGCATGGGCTGTTGCTCTGGTCGAAATACAGATCCCTATGACCTTTCTTCACGTGCCGGCAGCGCTAAAAGACTGGGATCACGTGGATACAAGCCCATCTCATCCCTGACCGTTGACTCGCCCATTGAGTTTGTCGTGCCGGGTGACGGCGACGAATACCTCGATCTAGCCCACACCATGCTGAGTTTACGCGTACAGCTGCGCTCCAAGGATGCGCTATCTCCTGACGCTGTGAGCAAAGCAGCCCGGAAGAACCTCAAAGAACCGATAGTGGGCTTTATGATGACGGGTTCTAACGTGCGCACGGTGTTTATGACGACGTAAAGACACTCGTTGACGAAATAAACGTTACCAGGGCTATGAAGGGCCGTCTGAAATTAGAGCTCTGTAGACGCGGTTACGCGAGCGTATCGTTCGTCTCTACCGATAACGATATAGACGACCCGCACGAACTGAGACTCTGTCGATCTCTGGTACGCATACTACAACGCGTACGCTTACAGGGCCTATATAGAGACGCTATTAAGTTATGGGCCAGCCGCTAAGGGGTCACACCTCTCGAGCGTGCTCTGGTACGATGACACACCCGGTCATATAGCCGATACAGCCGAAGCAAAGCCCGTTGTGATGGCCGATCAGCCGATTAGCCTGATCAACGCCCTACCTAAGATGCTTTTTGTTTACACCGATGTCTGCGAGCAGTATATTACCGGAGACGTCCAAACACCCTTGCTTCCTGTGGTTCCCCTGCAAAGGGTTAACAAATACGCGTACGCCGCCATGAAAGTGCTCTCGTTTTCACCGATAAAGTATATACCACATTTACACTGCGATGTGTTTAACCAAGAAAAATTTTTATTAAACGGTGTTGAGCTCCGTTTACGGCTCGTACGTACGCTAGACAGTTTCTCCCTCATGGACCCCGACAGCGAGTGTTCTTGACATATAACGGAGGCCACGCTCCTCGTTAGATGCGCCAATATAAGCCCCGGTATTCTAATTGCTCATGTCTAAGACAACGGCAAAGTATTCGCTTACACGTGTTGACGTCAAGGCGCTCCTTATCAGCGAGGACATGGTATTGGTAGCTTTCTCGGTGGTCTGTTTCGGCGTGTGTTACCTTTGCTATCGAGAGGAGCCCGAGCCGTCGGTAAGTAGGCGGTGCGCGCGGACATGAATATCTTGACAGACGTCAGCGAGCGCGGTGCTCCGCTTAAACTGGCGTTTCGCACCAGGGCCACCGAATCGGGTATGAATCTTGGCAACTATCAACTCAACCCGTTCAATTTTAAAAACTATCGTATTAATTTCTTATCGCTGTACGTCGACGGTGTTCAAGTACCCACGAAAGCACTGCAGACCGATTTCGGCAAAGCCGGTCTTTATGTGGACGCGTATCATACCCTCTTCAGTGGCACGGGTATATACTTCCTCAACGATGAATCTTGAACGTAAGGCGGAGGCGAAAATTGACGAGCTCATGAAAGGATCGGGCTATAAAGCCGTAAAACAATATATCTAGGGACGCTTACGCAGACGGCTACTGCCTGTTCGTTTTCGATCTCACACCCGATCTCTCGGCAAATAGCAACACCCACTGAAAACTGATCAAGCACGGTAGTGTACGAATTGAGGTACGCTTCGACGAACCGCTTGCCACCACCGTGAACTGTATCGTATACGCAGAGTACGATAACGTTCTGGAGATCAACGCCTCGCGGCAGATCGTCGTAGATTACGGCGGATAAACAATCGAAGAAAATACATAGGTCAGCAATTTGGGGTATGTTTCATTGTCTTTTTGTGCACTCGGTATCGCCTGTGATCGTCAGCATTGCCGTTAGTTTCTCGTTGAACGCCTTCGAGTTAGCACCGCAACGATGGATTTCGCGATCGAGATCGAGTACTTCAAAGACTCCGAGGGGCGTCTGGCTCCGAAGGAGATCGGCGTTGTGGCTGTGGAAAGAAGATACATAGACCACTGGATTGTATCACCAAAGCAGCCCCTGTTAACAATCTGCTACACTCGTTGTTCAATCAGGTGGACGTGTTTCTTAATCAGAAACTCGTATCGCCACCTAATAACGCGTACGCTTACAGGGCCTATATAGAGACGCTATTAAGTTATGGGCCAGCCGCTAAGGGGTCACACCTCTCGAGCGTGCTCTGGTACGATGACACACCCGGTCATATAGCCGATACAGCCGACAAGAATATGGGTCTCGTGAATAGGCAGGCATTCGTCGGTAAAGACAAGACGGTCGATCTGATCGGTCATTTACACTGCGATGTGTTTAACCAAGAAAAATTTTTATTAAACGGTGTTGAGCTCCGTTTACGGCTCGTACGTACGCTAGACAGTTTCTCCCTCATGGACCCCGACAGCGAGTGTTCTTGACATATAACGGAGGCCACGCTCCTCGTTAGATGCGCCAATATAAGCCCCGGTATTCTAATTGCTCATGTCTAAGACAACGGCAAAGTATTCGCTTACACGTGTTGACGTCAAGGCGCTGACAATGCACGCCGGTTTGCACGGTGGCACTATGGATAACGTGATTCCCGGCCAATTACCTAAGCGGATTATAATAGGCTTCGTCGATAACAAGGCCTTCAATGGCAACTATCAACTCAACCCGTTCAATTTTAAAAACTATCGTATTAATTTCTTATCGCTGTACGTCGACGGTGTTCAAGTACCCACGAAAGCACTGCAGACCGATTTCGGCAAAGCCGGTCTTTATGTGGACGCGTATCATACCCTCTTCAGTGGCACGGGTATATACTTCCTCAACGAGGGTAATTCGATATCTAGGGACGCTTACGCAGACGGCTACTGCCTGTTCGTTTTCGATCTCACACCCGATCTCTCGGCAAATAGCAACACCCACTGAAAACTGATCAAGCACGGTAGTGTACGAATTGAGGTACGCTTCGACGAACCGCTTGCCACCACCGTGAACTGTATCGTATACGCAGAGTACGATAACGTTCTGGAGATCAACGCCTCGCGGCAGATCGTCGTAGATTACGGCGGATAAACAATCGAAGAAAATACATAGGTCAGCAATTTGGGGTATGTTTCATTGTCTTTTTGTGCACTCGGTATCGCCTGTGATCGTCAGCATTGCCGTTAGTTTCTCGTTGAACGCCTTCGAGTTAGCACCGCAACGATGGATTTCGCGATCGAGATCGAGTACTTCAAAGACTCCGAGGGGCGTCTGGCTCCGAAGGAGATCGGCGTTGTGGCTGTGGAAAGAAGATACATAGACCACTGGATTGTATCACCACCCTGTGATTTCAATGAATTACCATCGGCGATCAGAAGCGAAAACAACACCATGACACGCTATCAGCATGTTCTAGAGTGGTTCGACGGCTGCATAACGTACAAACAGCTATACACCAATCTCCGAAATATTGCCGGTATTTCGCGGAACATATACACGCGAGGTCCGGAGAGCGTACTTTTTCTGCAAACCGTTATGGCAAGGGAAGTTATAAATTTGGATGAAACCCCCGATAACTCACCATACGAGGACTTCCCACCGAATCGTGACCATTACGAGTGTATCGTTCACGCCTGTAAGGAGACACAGGGATCGCTTACCTGCGCTTTGAACAACGCATTGCGTCTTGAATTCTGGCTTCGGAATAACGGACTGCATATATGAACACGCTAGACCTTTACCTCGGCCTTTGCGGTATATCGGAGCATACGACAGGTGTCTACGCAGCTGATAGAGTACCCAGAAACTGGTCGAAACCCGCTGCTATTATCGCCAATACGGACGATCGAACGAAACCAGGAGCACATTGGGTTGCAATGTACGCGGACGCTGACGGAGACGGCTACTACTTTCACAGCTACGGATTACCACCGCTGAATCATCACCACGCATGCAGACTCCGACGGAATTGTCGATCCTTCCGATGGAACACTCAGCAGCTTCAGAGCGAGACGTTAACGGTGTGCGGCCAATTCTGCATGATGATTTTACACTACCTCTCCTCAGGCTTCGGGATGCATGCCTTCCAGAATGTGTTTAGTACTGATTTGCGGAAAAACGATAGAATCGCCCGAGAGTACTACGACTCTTTTGTGCGAAAGAAACGTTTGGCGGATCGTCGGTATGCGCAAGATTATAAGATCTCCGGTGGTGGTTGTGGTGGTGGTAGGGTACAATATTCTACACGGCTATATTCTAAACAGGCTACACGTGTTAAGACCTCTTTCATGAAAGCCGAGTGGTCTGTACATTTAATTACATAAATTAAGGATATAGTTTTGTTAATTTTTTTTTATAATGGACTGTATAATAATAACGATAATATATATAACGTAAATAATACTAGGCTAGGTTACATGTATAAGTAACAAATAAGTTTAATAATAATAGGCGTAGAGTATATATGTAAGCAATTCATAATAATAATAAGTATAATGATAAAATTAAAATAGGAATAATAATAATAACATGAATAATATATATATACAGGGTGAACCACGAATCGTGATCAGTAGAGATTACTTTGTTATTAGCAGTCCGATCGAATATGTTTTCATCAGCTTTTGCATGGTTTTAAGAGAGCTTTAACGTGATAGTGAAAAATTACTGGTCAATTCTTTTTTTAAAATATTTTTTCAAGGTTACCTTGAATTTTTTGCAACTGAACATATAAT
>NW_014333174.1:17300-19142 GCF_000341935.2 Cephus cinctus | reverse complement strand
GTGATCACTAGAGCGTGGGCGTCTAACGTTGAACGCCGAATGAACATATGAGAGTGAATATGTAGGAGTGAGTGTGGGCACGGCATTACGAGACCTTTGTAAACTTAGCTGTAAGACCATCCGGCATTTTCTTCATTTCTATTAAATAACTAGTAAGTAAGCAAAATTGGGTTGTAACAATATATTCGAATCCTTTCACTGGGAACACTGCATCTTTGATCAAGAGACTCGGTCGACACTTGCGCCAAGTACAGGTAACCAGCTGTACAGGGCACAGCTTGCCGAGACTCTTCACTTGAGTCAACTCTTATACCTGTGTTTGGAACGAAATATCTTATTAACCGCTATACATGAGAAAAAGTTATTGATATATTCACTATAGGAATTGAGGGTCGATTAGATACGATTAGTATACGAGATCAGGGCGTATTGAGATGGCAGACGAGATGATTTTATTTCAGTTCCGTCGTCGTCGTCGTCGTCGTCTTCGCCACGTCCATCGCATTTTTTACACGACAGATGGCGCTGACTGCTGTGCCTTCTTTACCTATTTGTACTCTGTATGGTGTTAGTAATTTACGAATACACAACACAATCAAATACACTTTATACGTGAAGCTACCGTTCATACCGAATTTCAAGTTAGTATAAGGGTGCTTTCACAACAGTAAAGAATTATTAAGTTTTTAATAGCATTCATGTGAAAGCGCGCGTGTATGGATTTATGTATATGTGTGCTGCGGGATAGTTCCTCGTATTTTAGGTGACAGTTTTGAGAGATACAGGATGTCCAGGGGTTCCTGTCCGTAGTTTCCTGTATCTAGGTGGCGGACGTGGAAATCCAGGGTGTCCAGATATTCCGCTTCGTAGTTTTCTGTTTCTAGGTGTCGGATGTGGAAGTTCAGGGTGTCCAGGTTTTCCGCTCCGTAGTTTCCTGCATGTAGGTTTCAAACGTGGAAGTTCAGGGTGTTCAGGTGTTCCGCTCCGTAGTTTCTTATATCTAGGTACTGGATGTGGAAGTCCAGGGAGTCCAGATGTTCCGCTCCGTAGCTTCCTGTGTCCTGTGGCTTCAACAAGCTGGACGCCATTAACGACGCTTATATGCACTGAAGATTACATTTTCTTTAAAAATTTGTATATATCTTTATGCATTTCTAAAAAAAAGGGACTTAAAAATTATATTTATATGACATTAAACATTTTCGACGACGCAATATATTTTTCTGATTAACCACATGATAATGCATTTACATTTTATATCTGTGAAAATATAGATTTCAGTGCTTAGAGCTTCTATGTCCCGTTGAACAACAAAAACTTGTGATATCCCCCAAAAAACACTTACGTGTAAAAAACTACGCCAAGTACAGGAGTGCTGTGTATTCCTCTAATAAAAAGTATTGATATCAGATTATTGAGGCCAAGTACATAAGTCACTACATGTTTGCCTATTAGATGATCTAGCACTGGCCAATCATTTTAATTGTATTTTCAAAATTTCCTGTAACGTTTTCACTACCCTTTTACATTACTACTGCTTCCCGTAGTTGATTATGATTTAATGGTCATTCAATAATTAATAAAACTTTAGGCGATTCCTTATCGAGTACTACTTGGTGGGTTCGTGCATTTCTTGACATAAATTCGCGTTCATTATGCCAGTCATCAAACTCAAAACCAATGTCAACTTTCTATATACAGCTCATTCACAATAACTCGTCAAAAATAATCACGGTAAAAGCTTAATAACAAACATATAGTTTTAGGATACTATTAGTACGTTCAAAGTAAGTACTTTGGAATTTCTGGTACGGACCCGCCAAGTAGTACTCGATAAGGAAT
>NW_014333174.1:4298-17128 GCF_000341935.2 Cephus cinctus | reverse complement strand
ATTCCTTATCGAGTACTACTTGGCGGGTCCGTACCAGAAATTCCAAAGTACTTACTTTGAACGTACTAATAGTATCCTAAAACTATATGTTTGTTATTAAGCTTTTACCGTGATTATTTTTGACGAGTTATTGTGAATGAGCTGTATATAGAAAGTTGACATTGGTTTTGAGTTCGATGACTGGCATAATGAACGCGAATTTATGTCAAGAAATGCACGAACCCGCCAAGTAGTACTCGAAACAGAATCACCTAAAGTTTTATTAATTATTAAATGACCATTAAATCATAATCAACTACGGGAAGCGGTAGTAATGTAAAAGAGTAGTGAAAACGTTACAGGAAATTTTGAAAATACAATTAAAATGATGGGCCAGTGCTAGATTATATAATAGGCAAACATGTAGTGACTTATGTACTTGGCCTCAATAATCTGATATCAATACTTTTTATTAGAGGAATACACAGCACTCCTGTACTTGGCGTAGTTTTTTACACGTAAGTGTTTTTTGGGGGATTTAAATAGACCATACACCAATTCCTCCACCTAACGACAATTCAAGGGGCCGGGCCTGTATAGGACGGCAGTCAAGAACTTACCCAGAACAAGAATAAATATAAACTTCCACGCGTAGCGAGGGAGATTAACTTTACTAGACGTGTCATAACGCCCTGCACGTCACAAAGTTACGTTCAATCAATAAAAAAAGAAATAGTATCATATAAAATTCTTTATAGTTTTAAAATTTAATAGAATAGGGCCATTGCTTTTGCGACAGAAATCTTATTTTCTTTCCAAATCTTATCCTCTCTCCATATATACAAAAGGCTTTTCAACCAATCGTGCGATTTTCTTGAGATATCGAGAATGCAATTGGGGCTAATTTCACATTTCACAGGTGCGCGTACGGTTTTTTTTTATTTTCAACGAAACCGCTTACCACGAAATTTTATAATTAGGTAATTCGTCACCGCCAAAAAATTTGGCATCGAATCCATACAAAAAAATTTTTTTTTATAAAAAATAAGACTTTTGGGGCTAACTTCACAATCCAAATTTTATTTTCCATTTTCCAGAAAAATGGGCAACAACCAAACTTTTTAACTGGTCCACCAAAAACCATCATAAAACCAACAGTTATTTGACAACAAAAAAAGTTCAAAATGTAAATGTTACAATGCTACCTTCACGTAGGTTACGTTGTTGACCATGCTAGCTAGCGCTAATGTCCCACCAAACTCCCAGGTGCGACTCAGTGGGACTCATGGATTGCCGTCTCGCTCCCACTCATGCGTGCGAAAAGGACACGACGCTTTCGCGTCTCGCTCGCACCATAACGCTAGCTGCGTTTCACGTACCTATCCTGGTACATACGTCCGTTAAACAGTCACTCTTTTCTCTTACCTCACCGCGCTGCATCAACAAGCTGGACAACATTAATGACGTTCAGTGTACAATAAATTCATCTAAATAGACTTTATATTACATATGCTATTTTTTAATAATAATTGACCACAATTTTTTATTTTTTTGAGCCGTTAGAGTGGCATTACCTCTTAAAAAAATTAAACAAAAAAGTTTTCGTCTCCAGACGCGAACGCGTCACCTTACGATTACGAAGCTGAATCGTTGCCAACGCGCCCAATGCATGTTGTTCATAAATGATAATCCATAGTTGGTGGAACTGAGCAGCCTCACTTGTTGCGATATGGACTCTCATGAAGACGTAAGAGAAAAATTGACGGAAACTGAATCGTTGCCAACGCGCCCAATGCATATTCTTCGTACATGATAATCCATAGCTGGTAGAAATGCACAGCCTCACTTGTTGCGATACGGACTCTCATGAAGATGTAAGAGAAAAATTGACAGCAATGGAAAAAAATCTCCTTTCATTCGCTTAACGCTTAACACTTTTGCATTTCTAACATAGATACATTTCTCCATTTCATTTTTTGTTTTAATTTTATGTCCCAAAAATTGCACTTATTAATATCGGGTAAAAAAATGAAAAGCATAAGTGTATCTGGTTAGAAATTGTTAGTTTCATACATTTTTGGGTAGCCTGATTCAATTTAGTAATTTTTTTTTATTCAAGCCTACGGACAGATAATTGTATTTTTAATATCTCGAATTATCAGTATGTTCTGATGTAAAAAATAATTCAGAGTTAAGTATTTTTTCGTAATGCCTTCTTTATCCGTCTGAATATTATTTATGCTATTAAAAAAGGAAACAGCGTACCATAAGTGTTTGTCACAGGTAGGCTCTCGGGAAGAAGAGACGTTCGCTGTTTGATGTACCATTTTATTGCATGTATACGATGTAATATAATACAATATTTGTAGACTAATATAATCATATATTTACTGAATCTTAAGTTTACTAGGTGAACCAATAAGCATAGTTCATAATTGAGAAAAAAAAAAAGGGATGAGACGTGAGTTCCGAACTCGAGATTCTCGGACGTTAACCCCGCACCAAGCACGTACGCTACCGAGCCATTATGCTGTAAAAATTGGAAACTTTATATTTCTGTAGTGACCCGTTTCGAATTCGAGACTCTCGGACGTTAATCCAACACCAAGCACGTGTGCTATCGAGTCATTGTGGTATATTATTTAGCAAACTTATATTTGTGTTGTTACCCACGTTCGAGAGTTTTTTTTAAGTTTTATTTGCTTACTCTATTACTTGCAGAGCTTCATATGATTATTAAGAGTATTGACTACCTTATTACTACGGTTTATGTAATATCCTGTAAAAAAAAAGTTGGATACAAGTCTCCCTATTTGAGTGTTCACCCGGTTTAAAGTCGCGGATCTCGAGGAACTCACGAATTCATTCGACCAATCAAAAACGTGGAACTAGTTCGAGAGTCTCGTTCAGGTGGCGCGTCGACGCGCCAAAACACAGCTCCAGATTATCACGCGTAGTATTACTTTATATACACGACCAATCAAAAACGTGGAACTAGTTCGAGAGTCTCGTTCAGGTGGCGCGTCGACGCGCCAAAACACAGCTCCAGATTATCACGCGTAGTATTACTTTATATACACGACCAATCAAAAACGTGGAACTAGTTCGAGAGTCTCGTTCAGGTGGCGCGTCGACGCGCCAAAACACAGCTCCAGATTATCACGCGTAGTATTACTTTATATACACGACCAATCAAAAACGTGGAACTGCTTCGAGGGCCCTCTGCTAAAGTAGCGCGCCGAAACCAGAGAAAAATTGAGACCACCCGAAGCAGGCTCATTGACAATCTCCCTACTCATCTCTGCGGGCGATAAGTGAAACGCACTCATGTAAGACCGTGGTTCAGACTATCTCTATCTTTGTCAAAGTGTGCTATTGGTCAAATTTTTTTTCGCTCAGTGACGTATCGAGAGCAAAAGTTCCAGGGACATAAAATAGCCAATCGTTGTGCTTATCTTCTTTTAACCCTAACACGCGATTGGCTAACAGCTATTCATTTTTAGCATCTTCACTACATTAAAGTTACAAAATCGACCCCCTGATCTAATAGAATTAAACAATTTCAATTATTCCTTACAAGTAGAGATATCCATGATTTGTCAATTCCTTTAGATCAGTAATAATTAAACCGGTTTAAAACTGTCGTGTAAACGTAGTCACTGACGCAGCCCTCATTGTGGGGACAGCCATGAGGAAAGGTTGGAAGGAAAGATCGTATTCAGTCGTATTTTAGACGGGTGATGTGTCGGGAGATATCATTCCTATCCTCTTCCATTTTGTTGAAAGCAAAATTAAGGAAGGTTTACTGGGGTTCGACTACAGTTATACTAACTTAAATTTGTTCCTCTTGTATGAACTTTATTAAATAATTTGTTGGCGAATGGCACGAAAGAGCGAGGGGTGGAGGGCGTCACCATATTGGCAACTTGTAACTTTTGGTAAGAAGGAACCAAAAAATAACCGAAGAGTGCTCGTTTCTCCATGATAATAATGCCTTGGAATATTATAAATTAATCGTGCCTACTTAATACATCATCGGGTTTGAACTGTTTATTGAATCGAGTACTCATTTACGAGTTTTGACCTTTTTCTGAAAAATGGTAAGTCTCGTTTGACGACTTCTCTTTATACTATCTGCCCTAAAGCATTGTATAATTAATGTATTTTATCGTTTTGATGGTGTATTGCATACATATTTATTATTATTAAAATCTTTCTAGAGTTTCTTTGGATTTGGTCAATCTGCTGATATAGAGATTACTTTGGATGGTGTTGACACCAGAAAGACTGCAGATATTAAGTCCGAAGATGGAAAGAAAGAACGCCACTTATTGTATTATGATGGGGAAACTGTTTCTGGCAAGGTAAGAATCATTAGAATCCTTGCTCATGTGAAATGTTAATAGAGATGGATAGTCACAATTTAAATGGTGACCATGGGATATATAAATATACATTATAAGTTTAGGTTAAAAATAAACTTATTTAAAATTATGTTTTCAATATTATTTTCATGAATTTAAATTCATTGTAAATTCTTAAGTGCAATGTATTTCTTGTCTTTCCCTTTTTAATTGAACATTATAACTTTTTCGCTTTAATTGAATGGTAGCATTTATGTCTGAATGTAAATGGACATCATAACCAAACATATAGAATTTCTAGTTTAAAAAATTGTAAATAATAGAATTTTGTTAAGTGTTTTTCATGATCAAAGTTCCTGATACATTCTACCTTACAAATCATTAATTAAATACTGAAAAAGAAATTCAGATCGACATCACACATTAAAATTTAAGTTAGTCTTTTTCAGTTTTGGCTTAATTGCTGCAAGAGTAGTACCAAGATTATGGTTAATTTCATAGAATGTATTGTCAGTATTATATTTGCACAAGGATAAGAAGATACATCATACTTTAGAAGAATTTACAATGAATTGGAATTAATACAAACAGTACTGAATACATGTTATATACTGTTGAATAAAATCAGTTTTCAACTTAAACTTATAATAATGATGATATTTATCTATCCCACAATCATTATTAAAATTATGAATATCGATGTCCATTAGCATTTCACAATAGAAAATAACTTCTTTTTAATTGTTACACCAGTGTGAATTATTTTTGTTACTGTGGGTAGAAGGAGCAATGAAATTGCTGTATATACAAAAGGAAGTAGAAGAATACAAAATATAAAACTTATGCTATAGATTAGAATAAAGGTTAAGAAACACAGGTAGAGTTTAGAAAGGATAAAACATATGGCAGATAACATATCTATCCTTAGCTGCATCTTAGAAAAGAAGTTGAGTAAAAAACGTTCAACTTAGTTCTTCTTTGATGTATTTGAAAGCAGTCTAAACGAAATATACATAGAAACAAGAAACAGTTGAGATAGAAAGTGTAGTTTTGAAAAATGTTTGGACTGGAATGTACAAGAGTATTGAGACAAGGCTCTCTACCTAGTGTAACGCTTATTGTACTGTTCTTGATAAATACTTGGAAAAAAGAACAATTTGGAGGAGTAATAGGAGGTAGGAAGTTAGCTAAGGAAAAAGAATTGACAAAGGATATATTTAGGAGATTCAAAAAATACCTGAAGGAAACAGATGTTATTGTTAATACAGAAAAATGAAGCATGCTGTGCTTTCAAAAAGGGACAAGAAGAAAGAAAAGCGAATATGGATAGTAAAGGGAAGACATGAAAGAAAATACATTATATAGATTCCAAAAGAATGGAAAAGATATAGAAAAGATATCTTATAAGGAAGGAAATTAAGATAGTAGGATAATTTCAAGAGAAGGTTTAATGCTTTTTAATTAGTTAATTAAGACTCTGCTCCTTATTATCATTCAAATAAAATGTAGATGAAAATTGTAAGCAATAGGATTTTGACAGAGATTCTTTACCAAATTGGAGATGAGCACAAATTCTACAAGATTAACATTCATTTCACACCATTTGTGCAAAATTAACACAAAAATATTTCCCTTTTTAAATTCAAATTGACATTGAAATTTTTGAGCCGGATTACTATTTTAGTTTTTGGTGGTTTTGTAAAGTTATTTTTCTACGAACGTGGTATCAAAAAGATTATTAACCTTGCAGAATATCTCCTATTCTCCTCTGTGGGAAAGAATTGTCAAAATCCTGTTGTTTCTGATTTTCATTTACATTTTACTCGCATGATAAATAAGAGGTCTGGAGTCCCCTTAAGCGGATTATTATCTATGCAACATAAGTCTGAGGATACAAAACCAAATTTAATTATAATGAATACAAATAAAATTCTTTAAACCGATACTAAATCTGGGCAACTACATTCCGACGTATATAATATTGAAAGAGACAAATAGAATGAAATTGAAGATTATAGTAAGAGAAAGACCTATTCAAAGAGAAGCTGACTAGAAGAAGGAATATAGATAGTGAAGTATTTAAAAATGTTACAGAGTGATACATATATATAAACTACTAAATGGGAGAAACCCATGCCTAGCAGATTAAAGATGACAGATTCAATTGTATAAAAGTAATGGTTAAGTTAAATTATCCAGATATAATAAACAAATACATACAAAGTAAGAAGTGAAGATTTACTGAAGTACCTGGAGAAGTAAGGAAATAGAGGAAACCAAAAATTAATAGCAAGATGGATATTTGACAATGAAGAAAGAGATAATAGATAGTAGAAAACGGACGAGAATAGATTGTGTAAAATCTGCTATAGAGAAAACGAGATGTTACAGATTCTGACGTGACTAAAATGGAAATAAAAGATATAAGATAGAAATAAGAGCCTATGAGAAAAATAAGATAGGAATTGAAAATGTTAGTGTGATGAGAATATTACGAGAAAAAAGAGAAGGGATAGGTTGATTAAATGAAGCAGCAAGAACGAGAAAGAAGTAGTTTAAGAAGTATTTAAATTACATATTATTTGTACCAAAGTCCTATATCAAGATCGAAAGGTCAAAATAAACGAATTTTATCTATATTTTTGGTACTTACCATTATTTGTAACCCTCTGAAACTTATGAAGCTTAAACCTACAATATAATACATCCACTTTCTGTTAATCTAAAACTTAGTAAATTATCAGTATTATTTTGTCTTTAGTTTTCAAATAAATTTATAAATATTTGTTCATCTCTTTTCCCCTTCAATTGCATCAATATTATGATTTCTTCCTTTAATTTCATATATAAGAATCAGTATATTTAATTTATTAACCTTTAAGTACTAAGGTGTGGTCTCACAGACTACGCGCCTGACACTATTCATAGAACAAAAATGATACCTCAGTACTTAAAGATTAAATAAACTCCCTGCTTTTAGTTTATCTATGGCCTGGTTTATCAAATAATATTAATTTTACAAAATACCTCTGTTACTTGACGTATAGCTAATAAATGAATAAATTGTTACAAAAAAAAATATTTCAAATATTAGATCTGATTTCAATGCATTGGATATCTATGATCCTGATTTTTAATAATTTATTTAAAATGTTGGACTACACATTTTTTTACAGATAAGTATTAGTCTACGAAAGGCTGGCAAGTTGGAGCATCAGGGGGTCAAGGTTGAATTTATCGGACAAATAGAGCTGTACTATGATAGGGGTAACCATCATGAGTTTACCAGTCTCGTGAAAGAGCTAGCGAGGCCAGGGGAACTGACCCATAATACAGTATACCCTTTTGAATTTGCTAATGTTGAAAAACCTTTTGAGAGTTACACAGGTTCAAATGTTCGGCTGCGATACTTTCTTCGAGTAACAATTGTTCGGAGACTTAGTGACATTGTTAAGGAACTTGAATTAGTTGTGCATACGCTGAGTTCTTATCCAGACATGAATAATCCTATCAAAATGGAAGTAGGCATCGAAGACTGTCTGCATATTGAATTTGAGTATAACAAAAGCAAGTGAGTAACATTTCTCATGCATTTATTATTGCACGTCATTTTATTTTATTTATAAATTTTATTATCTCTTTTTTTTATTAATCTGAATATTAGTGTTAATGTTTCAGCATTGGTGACAGTGACGTATAATTGTTTTTTTTCAAAGACAAAAGTTAACGAGTATCTTTGTTTCAGATATCATTTAAAAGACGTAATTGTTGGAAAAATATACTTTTTGCTCGTTAGAATCAAAATCAAACATATGGAAATAGCCATTATAAAACGGGAAACAACAGGTTCAGGTAAGCCAATTAATTGTGAATGTAATGTAATAATTTCATTGAAAAAGGATGGCTAGGTTTTACTACCATTATAATATCTTTAGTCTAGCTACAAAGGATTTTAATTTCCTAAGAAGTGATAACAGTATGAAAATTTGAGGCAACATATGGAACGCATAGATAAATTAAGAAATCAACATCTACTTTATCGACGTGTAGGCAACAAAAATTAAAAATTAAAAAAAATCGCGCAGGGATCTTTCGGTCAGAATTCTGACCAAACTTTTATTTTATCCTCTACTAATTTTGTCATATACTATTTTCACATATCTATTACAGTTTGATTAGTGTTCTGAGCGAAGGTCTCGCCGCACCTTTTTAAAAAATAAAATTGAAATAGAAGAGTTGATAATTCAATTTGTCTATGCATTCCACATATTCCCTCAAGTTATCATGATGTGTGTTTTTGGGAAGTTAACATAGAAAAATTGTCTACTTTGCTTGGACTACGGTTTTATGACTGGTCTTTTACAGTTCATGTTTATAATATTGGCACAAATATTTTCTTTTGTTGGAATACGAATGAGCGCTGATCGACAAAAGATGATCTATATGATGATGCTTTTGTTTTCTGTCAATTTGTTAATCTTACTTCATGTTCTATCTGTCACACTGAACATACGTTCATATATGTTCTACTCTGAATAAACCCTGTTCTCGGATATCCATTCTCTCCTTTATTCCCTGTGAGGATGTTCTGCGCAACATCTTTGTGAAATGCGCGTGTTATACTGATACAGTGGGTGCTACAACGTTAATTAGAGTATATATTTGCAGGACCCCATACATTTACTGAGAACGAAACTATTGCCAAATATGAAATAATGGACGGAGCACCGGTTAGAGGCGAATCTATTCCTATAAGAGTATTCTTGGCAGGGTATGATCTGACCCCAACAATGCGCGATATTAATAAAAAATTTAGTGTCAGATATTATCTGAATTTAGTTCTAATGGACGAAGAGGATCGGCGTTACTTCAAACAACAGGTAATCTGAGAAAGTAATCCTTCGGTAACCAAGCTTAAAATATATTTCCAACTTTTGTTTTCGACCATAGACACAAGTTATTCTGTTAATATTCTTAAAGGAAATAACATTATGGAGAAAAGGAGAGAAGAGCAGAAAATCTCAAACCGCTTCCCCACATATGCCATCACATTTAGTATCAGCGGAAACTGGGTTTCCTCAAGGAGCTGCTCAAAATGGGCCACCATCAATTTCATCTTGTCCAAGTCAATCAGTATCCAGTAGTATCACGGGTATTGAAGATATTCATGCTCCAATCGAAGGCATGACACGAGAGGAAGGTGACGGTGAGGGCGAGAAAGAAATAAATACCGAAAGCAACTAAGTGCATTAATGTAGAGGGCTTTGACAGAAGCTGGTAAAAACAAGAGGACTGAGCAACTCAAAGATTGCACAGTGGGGATTAGTTTTACTTGAATTTAGGTTTTGCCGTATTCTCGAGGAGACATGTTTCGTGGTAGACATTGGAGAAATGAGGACTTGCACTGTGAAGTTGTATATATATTTTTGCATATGTGGCTACATTAATTGCTCTAACAGAAGGAAAATTTATCTGAGTTTAGACAAAGGACATATTGCAGATAAAAATTTATGCTGATATAAAGAATGAATTATTAGTCTGCTTTCTCTGAGACTAATTTCACGCATACAACGTATGCTTCTAGTGTACCTGCAGGAACAGGTTACGAAACAAAATATTATCTTGACGTACAAATTATTCGCTGATATAAAGTACTGGAAATTATAAGAATTTTTTAAAATTGGAATCCATTTTTCTTTCATTAAGATTGTACCGTTTGCTAAAGGTTTTACATTTTCAGTAGCAGTTTACATACTGCACAATTTTCAAAATCGAAATGTGTTTTCTGGTAACCTCCTGCCTGATTAGAGGATTTATCAATTTAGTGAAGCTATAAGTTGCAGTTCACTCATAAAGGCAAACATTTCATTGATGCGACAGGATGTTCTACGCTTGGTATCCTCAGTCTATAATATTATGATATAAGCAGAATTGCTGTCAAATGGTGGTCATACCGTAATTTTGTAACATTCTACATAAATGAAGAATGGATGTAAAAATATTTATGAATGCATATTAGTCGACACGATTGTGCACTCTGTTTTGTGCAGATAAATTTATCATTTTCTGCGTCCTTTGTTATTTGTTGACCAAAAACTTGTAAATGAATGATGGATCATTAGTTATGATTGTGAAAATGTCAAATATGTGTATTACAATTATTATTATTATTATCATCATCAGTATACGATATACAGGTAGTTGTTTATTTTAAAATCCCAATTATCATAGTATGAAAATATAAAAAACCAATAAATATATTTATTCACGACTGAGCTATAATAGCCACTTTATTCCCTGAAAAGCAGGACTAAAGTAGCATTTTATTCCCGCATATTTGGTTTTCCCGCAAATTTACTTTATTCCCGCATTTTGCGGGAATAATCAACTTTATTCCCGCAAAATTTTGAATTTTTTTGAATATTTGAAAAAACGTATATTTCCATCGTAATGACGGTGGCTGAGTATGTCCCACTTTTCAAGAAATAAAGTGGCTACATAGTTTAGTCGTAAATAAAGCACTATATGTAACACGAGAGTAAACTCACCCGCGGGAATAATCAACTACTTTACTCCCTTGTTGCATAATGTACTATTATGCATACTACGTCCGCGATTTTGAAAAGTATGCATTAGTGTTAATAACGATAACGTAAATAATAAAACCGTTTTATATGCATCATTTTCCCATTTCCAGAGCGGTATGTGCAGGAGATACGCGAGTGATAGAGTTGGTTTTATAATTGAAGTAGAGAAATGAAGACCCAGATAGTAAAATGAGTTCCATTTGAGCTCAACAGAGACTTTAAATTCAGCATGTAGCCAAGGTGTCCAACTTGTGTATGCAATGCGGTGAGGTAAGAGAGGAGAGTGGGCAGCGCCTCCTTTTGTATTTTGGCCTGTCCGTGCAACATATAGAGCACGTTGGTGCGAGTGAAATATCAAAGCGTTTTTCGGTACGTCCTTTTCACACAGCACGAGTGTGAGACGGCAGTACGGTCCCGAGGTCGCACTTAGGAGCTTGGTGAGGCATCTTCTTCGGCCATTCAGCATTCACTCCATCTGTTTCTTTTCCTTCCGCTGTTTGCTATTACACTGGGATCTTCAATAACTTAATCTGTTGGGAGCTAATTCAATTAGACCTCTTCTAGTAAGTTAATTCCCCTATTACCTGCTCAGTTTCCCTTCCTCTCAAAAAATTTCGCTCTGATGCTCGAATGGGAAAATGAGTATACCAGGGAGATACCATCGGTTTCTATCCCACATCAAGCTTGCCGCCGCGTTACCTGTCTGTCACTCGTAGCCCCGACGAATTCGACACAAGTAGTACATACAATGGAAGGCGTATCTCATCTCTCTTCCGACCAGGTAGAAAGATTTTAAGGTATTACTACGGTAAACTCAAATCCGCGTAATCGAGCTGAAATTTGTTTTACGTCTAATTTGTATAGCAGTACATCTCTCTACAAATTTTTAACACGATTCACTCATCAGTTTCCGAGTATTTCCGAGTTATTGTCAGGACTCGTAACACGTATTCCCTGTACCTGGCCAATAAAACGCGCATGGTTTTTTTTATTGCACTTGACTCGTCCGCGTAATTCCGATGAAAAACTAGTATGTGGCAAAGGAAAAAATTAGAAATTTTTTAGATTATTAGTCAGAACTTTTTACTCATAGGATTTATTGATAGACATGAAAGAAGTTCGATATTTATTACGTTTGAGACTGTTCGAGGCAACCGGCTGTACAGGGCGCAGCGCGCCGAGACTCTTTACTCGAGTCAACTCCTTATCCCCCAAAAAACACTTACGTGTAAAAAACTACGCCAAGTACAGGATTGCTGTGAATTCCTCTAACAAAAAGTATTGATATCATATTATTGAGGCCAAGTACATAAGTCACTACATGTTTTCCTATTATATGATCTAGCACTGGCCCATCATTTTAATTATATTTTCGATATTTCCTATAACGTTTTCGCTACTTTTTTATGTTACTACTGCTTCCCGTATTTAATTATGATTTAATGGTGATTTAATAATTAATAAAACTTTAGGTGATTCCTTATCGAGTACTACTTGGCGGGTTCGTGCCAGGAATTCCAAAGTACTTACTTTGCACGTGCTCATAGTATTCTAATGCTGTATGTTTGTTTTTAAGCTTTTAACGTGATTATTTTTGACGAGTTATTGTTAATATGCTTTCTATAGAAAACTGGTACTGGTTTTGTACCAAATTTATATCAAGAAATGCACGGACCCGCCAAGTAGGAATGCACGACACCACCACCAACAACACCAACACCAACACCACCACGTGCTCGAATTTTCTCGAGTATTGTCATTACAATTTTATTATTATTGCTATTAAATTATAACGCAAGTGATAAAATTTTGAAAACTTGTTCGCAATAACTACCGCTGTAAAATATTTATATGTAAAATATTTATATTTATCTGATTTTTATTATTTACAAGAAGCAAA
>NW_014333174.1:3135-3292 GCF_000341935.2 Cephus cinctus | reverse complement strand
GCTGCCCATTGGTCTGTAGAACTTGAGCATGGTATGAGGTTTCATCACTCCAAGTCTCATTCGGAACTTCATTTCCCATACCGTTTCCTCCCCTTATGAGTACAAATAGACTGGTCCATCAACATATAGTATGGACTACGCATAGACAGAAAAAATG
>NW_014333174.1:1248-3059 GCF_000341935.2 Cephus cinctus | reverse complement strand
GCTGAAAGAAAAAGATAGCGACTGGTGGCGGCCAAGCCCTATCTTCTTCTAACCAGCAGCCGTAGTATGAGAGTATAGAAAACATAGGCAATGGGAACATTAGAAAAGGAGAACAATTGGTCGTCACCTCATTTCGTCTTTGTTTATTTGAGCGGACACTTTTTAAAAGGATCTAAGGTAGGGATCGCGTAGTCCACACTATATGTCATTAGACTGGGCATACCCATGTATTCTGTGCCTCGCGATCTTTATATGCGGCATATACAGTAATGCGCAATTGAAGTGGAACACTTGAATTTTTGTGTATCTCTACGAAACTATGACCGATTTAAAAAAACCAAAAATATATTTTTTAGGAAATTGCCTTCCCGTTCGAATGGTAAAAGTTTTATCCCGATCGGATACAAAATGGCCGAATGGCAGGGGTTGGAGTGAAAAAGTGCATTTTTGAACTTTTTGAAAATTTCGAGATCTAGTAGTTCCGGAAGGAAATTTATATTTCTAATCAGGGAACGAGAGAGAGCATCCTTCGGCAATAAAAAAACACCCCCATTGAACCCCTGTAGGATCACTCTAGGGGGAGTTACACCCCCTTGAAGTGAAAACACTTAAATGGCCATAACTTCCGAACGCGCCGGCCAATCTGGTCCAGTTTCTGCATGATATCATCTTTAATGATACTGCAGATTCTCACAAAATTATTGTTCTCGGAGATGATCCCGTGACAGAGATCTCGAGATTTCGCAAGCGCGCCCGAAGCTTCCCCGCTATTTTTCATAAGGAAAGCGATGAAATAGAAGTTTCATTTTCATCCACGTTGTAGCTGAGATTTCAACGATTAAAACGCGCTTTTAAACATCCAAATACGAGTACGCTAAGGGGTTACATTTTAATTTGAAAAAACGCCTAAATTTTGCGAATTCCGCTCGAGGCGCTCGGGGGACAAATGCTTGGCGCGCGTGGTAGGGTACTAGTCCCCCGAGCGCCACGAGCGGAACTCGCAAAATTTAGGCGTTTTTTCAAATTAAAATGTAACCCATTAGCGTACTCGTATTTGGATGTTTAAAAGCGCGTTTTAATCGTTGAAATCTCAGCTACAACGTGAATGAAAATGAAACTTCTATTTCATCGCTTTCCTTATGAAAAATAGCGGGGAAGCTTCGGGCGCGCTTGCGAAATCTCGAGATCTCCGTCACGGGATCATCTCCGAGAACAATAATTTTGTGAGAATCTGCAGTATCATTAAAGATGATATCATGCAGAAACTGGACCAGATTGGCCGGCGCGTTCGGAAGTTATGGCCATTTAAGTGTTTTCACTTCAAGGGGGTGTAACTCCCCCTAGAGTGATCCTACAGGGGTTCAATAGGGGTGTTTTTTTATTGCCGAAGGATGCTCTCTCTCGTTCCCTGATTAGAAATATAAATTTCCTTCCGGAACTACTAGATATCGAAATTTTCAAAAAGTTCAAAAATGCACTTTTTCACTCCAACCCCTGAGCATATAAAAATGAACCAATTATTTTCTATGGTGAAATGAAACAAATAATGTATCTGGTTAGGGATTTTTTGTCATTTAATTTTTATCATTCATGGCTACGGAAAGACAACATTTTTGATACATTAAATCATCAGACAATTATGTCGAGGTAGAACATACTGATAGTTCGAAATATTTAAAATAAAATTATCTTTCCGTAGGCATGAGTAAAAAAATTGACTAAATTGAATCAGGCTACTCAAAAATGTATAAAACTAAAAATTTCTAAGCAGATATACTATTTGTTTCATCTCACCATACATATGTATAAAA
>NW_014333174.1:0-661 GCF_000341935.2 Cephus cinctus | reverse complement strand
TATTGCTATAATATTGCCGGTCAATATTTTGGAAATATCAATGCATAATATTAATAAAATATAACTCAGATAGATAACTGAGAAATAATATAACTGAGAATAAATTCCAATGCCAGCAATATATCGTGGGTTTCTTTGGGCAGGTTGCCTATACCTCCTTAAATATTACCTCGGTTGTATTTTTAAATACTCTATACAAATGCAATAATTTCACATGTAATTTTTACATGCAGAATACAAAAGTATATATCGACGGCGAAGACGAAAATCAAATAATCGACGGATTAATTATTCACCCGGTCCTACGTTTTTTCATGCGAGTTGCCTTGGCCACCTAGCGGCGCGGCAGCGAACTAGTGTTCGCTCGGATACCCGAGTCTGGTTAGGGACTCTTGTCACAGATTTCAGCAATATATCAGAAAGTTTTATTTATTATATTGCCCTAAAATATTGTGCAATATTTGACATAAAGACATCAACAACATTGCTGTCGCATTGAAATATTGGAATATTCTTGTAATGTTTTCGAAATATAGTGTGCTGTGTGGGACCATACATATGTATAAAATAATTGTGTGGGTTTTCTACGCTTTTCATTTTTTTTTACCCTATTTAAAAAGTGCCATTTTTTGGGACATTTTTTACTACTTTTCTATGCGGC
>NW_014333173.1:408381-408757 GCF_000341935.2 Cephus cinctus | reverse complement strand
CAATTCTTATTAAAAAATTCGCGTTAGTTCGAATTTTCGCCGATAAGGGGGCAGCACCTCCTGGTCATGATAAGTAGCGCCATCTCTGAGAAAACGAGTGAACTTTTGGTCGGAAAATCTTTCAAACTCTAGTTCCGTATATCAACGATAGGGAGCACTTCAACATGCCGATTTTCCCAGAAGATCTTACTAATTTTAGTTCCGTATATATACGATAGGGGGCACTTCAACATGCCGATTTTCCCAGAAAATCTTACTAATTTTAGTTCCGTATATCAACGATAGGGGGCGCTTCAAAATGCCGATTTTCCCAGAAAATCTTAAAAATTTTAGTTCCGTATATCAACGATAGGGGGCGCTTCAAAATGCCGATTTT
>NW_014333173.1:406996-408262 GCF_000341935.2 Cephus cinctus | reverse complement strand
CCAGAAAATCTTAAAAATTTTAGTTCCAAAATCGGCATTTTGAAGCGCCCCCTATCGTTGATATACGAAACTAAAATTTTTAAGATTTTCTGGGAAAATCGGCATTTTGAAGCGCCCCCTATCGTTGATATACGGAACTAAAATTAGTAAGATTTTCTGGGAAAATCGGCATGTTGAAGTGCCCCCTATCGTATATATACGGAACTAAAATTAGTAAGATCTTCTGGGAAAATCGGCATGTTGAAGTGCTCCCTATCGTTGATATACGGAACTAGAGTTTGAAAGATTTTCCGACCAAAAGTTCACTCGTTTTCTCAGAGATGGCGCTACTTATCATGACCAGGAGGTGCTGCCCCCTTATCGGCGAAAATTCGAACTAACGCGAATTTTTTAATAAGAATTGACTCACTGAAATTTCGACGATGCGATTTTCAAGTTGAAATCAGAATTATTTTATCGGAGAAAGTTCACTCGTTGTCTCAAAGATGGCGCCACTTATCGTGCCCAGGAGGTGCTGCCCCCTTAACGGCGAAAATTCGAACTAACGCGAATTCTTTAATAAGAATTGACACTTTGAAGTTTCGAAGATGCTATTTTCGAATTGCATTTGAAATCATTTTATTTTGGAAGATAGTATTGATGAAGGAAAAGCGAAGTCAGCATACGAATAATATGGCAGAGATGGAATAGAAATAATAATGGCAAAGAAAATGGAGCACAGCTAAAAAGGGACGTCGAAGCATAAGGCAGAAGGAGAAGAAGGATTCTGTTTGTATGGAGGAGAATAAGAGAGAGACAGAACTCATTCATACTCAGGAATATTCGCAGAAGGTAAAATAATATTCACGTATTATAAATGTTTAAAGATTGTTTATTTGACAAACGCAATAATAATACAGCATACGAAGTACAGATGTACACATATGGTTTGCGAAAGATTAGCAATAACAATACCATTAGAGATATATATTAAATATATCGCCACTATAATAAACATATTGTATGTTATATGTTACCACTTTGGACTTTTCCTTTTCCGAAGGACTTTTTAACAACTTAGTCTTTAAGGATATAGTAGGAGGAGAGTGATGGAGACATAGGAAGGAATAGAAAAATTGAAAATTGAGTAGAAACGTTTGGTGGCAGCACACAGGGAAGATGTTAATGAAGGGAAAAAAGAGGAAGGTTGTTAAAAAGAAAGAGTGAAGAAGAGAGATGGTAACGGTTGAGGAAACAAGGAGAGAAGAAAGTGCGTAAAACATGTGC
>NW_014333173.1:392755-406986 GCF_000341935.2 Cephus cinctus | reverse complement strand
AATTTTAGTTCCGTATATCAACGATAGGGGGCGCTTCAAAATGCCGATTTTCCCAGCGTAAGTTCACTAGTTGCCTCAGAGATGGCGCCACTTATCATGACCAGGAGGTGCTGCGAAAATTCGCCCTTATCGGCGAAAATTCGAACTAACGCGAATTTTTTAATAAGAATTGACTCACTGAAATTTCGACGATGCGATTTTCAAGTTGAAATCAGAATTATTTTATCGGAGAAAGTTCACTCGTTGTCTCAAAGATGGCGCCACTTATCGTGCCCAGGAGGTGCTGCCCCCTTAACGGCGAAAATTCGAACTAACGCGAATTCTTTAATAAGAATTGACACTTTGAAGTTTCGAAGATGCTATTTTCGAATTGCATTTGAAATCATTTTATTTTGGAAGATAGTATTGATGAAGGAAAAGCGAAGTCAGCATACGAATAATATGGCAGAGATGGAATAGAAGGGCAACCCCCGACACCATGGTCTTAAGTCTAGCTGCACTAACAGGGTGACTACTCTTATATGACTACTTGAATTAATATGCTCGACCCGACCAAAGGAATAGAACAGGCAAGACAAGCACAATGGAAAGTGAGAGGGAACAGAGTGAAACGAGAAATCAGAAAGGAAGATAGAAATAAAGAAGTCAAAAAGTAGAAAAGTAAGGAATAGAGTTATAAAATTAGAGAAGAAATGGGGAAAGAGATAAGTGAGAATGTAAAGAATGAAGGATATAGAAATAAATATAGAAAAAGAAGAAGGTTGGAAATTTATGACAGGGAAGTTTCCAAGAGACCAGCATAGGAAACCGGCTCGAGGAAGAATGAGCGCTCCGAGTCCGGGCACTGCCTCGAGCGCTTCCCCCACTCTCCGCCTGCTCTTACTTGCCGATCCTGCGCGTCGAATTTGGGCGCACACAATTTTGGGCAACTTCCAGTACTTCTAAACATGTTTGGCCGGAATTTCCGATTTCTAAGTGTTAATATTTCACATTATTGATTTAATTGATTATTTTAATGTTCCAAACACCGAATATATTAATATTTCAATTTGAACGTAATTTATTTTCGATATTTTACCATTTCAATTCAATTTCGATCTACTCCGTATGTTCTGCGAGGTTTTGATTTAACATACTTCTCAAGGACTATTGGAAAAGCCTATTGATGAAACATTTGTCAAAAATTGAGGTGCACTTTCTTAAAAATGTCCTAGAAATAGGCTTTTTTAATAGTTCTTTAGAAGTTCTATAGTTCGCGGTCTCGTTCTAAGGGTTGCTTTGGGAACCAGCGAAGAATAGCGGAGAACCTCTGCCCGCTAAGCTACGCGTTCGTGTTCACTTTTAGTTCGGCTACAACGGGATTCGCATTGTCGACGGAGGCGATGATCACAAAATCCTTCTTCCTGACTCGCTGCTACTATTTAGCGCCGTAACAGAACCTTCTGATTCCCCCGATGGTGGCCTTTTGCGCTCCCTTGGAGTACGCTGGAGCCATGGTCTCGTATCTAATGAATCTGGCGGAATTACCGAAGATACCAGGAAAATGCAATTTTACGATATAATTTTTCGATTTCTCGTTTCACGCCCTTAGCGGAAAAATGCTGAATGAAAAACCCAAAACCGTAATTCCGTAATTGTGAATACCATAACCGAACTAATTACTTTCGGTTGCAATCCCTGCTCCCAATCGTGCTAGAAATTACATGATCGCACATAATTTATAACCGGAAATATCCCCGTAGCATCTGTTGGTAATGTACCTACCAGGATCACTATACCGTTGATTGATGAGGTACAAAAACCTTTACATCTTATGTGATCTGATATCACGCGAGCGTGAGTATCTGCAAATATACCGACGTACCCACTAGCTACTGCTAGCATTTGACAGATGGCAGCACCAATAAAAAGTCCACCACATCGTTCCTTGAAATAAGCACAGATACGCATACCTCTAATAATCCTCGTACATCCGCCAAGGTATTTACAAAACATAACGTAACTATTTATTCATACGTCAATAAAAAAATTTATCAATTCCTGTTGGTCATCACGCTATGCCGTAGGGCCCCATCCATTCCCAATCCTTACGAAAGAACCGTAAAGCAAACTAGTGACACATACAAATCGTACGATTATGCGAGTCGTGACACTCGCCCAATCACGTGGACTCCATCCCTCAGCCTCCCAACCCCCTCTCACTCTCTTTATGTAACTATAAGGGGATTGAATCGATTCCGGTGATAAATCGTTCCCGATTTTCTTATTCTTCTCCCCAAGAAACCATATTCTCAGGGTCCATACTTAAACTGCCACAACGTGGCTACTGCTAAGAGATTAACAGTACAGCATTTCGTAATTGAACAAATTTTATTTCAAAATGTATACATACCTATGTATATATGCATATATAAATTTTATAAAGACGTACCAATACCTTGTTAAAAAAAAAATACTTAACGGGCCTTAGAGCCTTAGGGCCTTTTCGCAGCATCCACGACAAATGGATTCCTCCTCCAAGTCCTCGGCATCTACAGCTCCATTATATTGAAATACCAACAATCTTGAAATTTCGTAATAAGTCTCCCGTACGGCTTCCAACTTCTTTTCCATTTCTATTAACGTCATAAGTCATATATACATATATACAAAATAACGTATGGAAAAATAACGGGCCTTGATCTAGGTATATACAGATACCAGTACAAGGTGTATAATAAAAAAATAAAAGAATTCCCGGTACGGCAAGTCGTACAATGCACAGCAAAACCAGCTCGAAGAATAACCAAGAAGAATCACGAATCACGGTGACCGCGGTCTATGTGAAAATACGTGAGAATCAATTTCTCGATAGGAAGTTTTATTGTAGTTGAGGTGGACGACGGTAGGAGGCGATATTTAATTTTACAAAAAAATATTCCATTTATTTTTAATATATACAGCATATATTCGATGGGCGATTCTGGGATAATAATATAGTACATTAAGATACAAGTGCGGAAAGTGGATGATTCCTGACGAGCGAGACGTTTGCCGGCCCTCGCTTCGCTCGGCCGGCAAACGTCACACGAGTAGGAATCACCAACCCGCACGCGTACCATATACTATTTTTTGCAACAATGTACGGAAAGTTCGCAGGATATGCACCAAAAAGAAACACGAAATGGCCGATTCTTGATGATTTCAGAGTGTGCGGGAATCATCAAGAATCGACGATTTTGTGCTTGTTTCTTGGTGCACAAACTGTATACTTTCCGTACAGCGTTGCAAAAATTCATTTTTCAATTGCATCAGTAATGTCTTACCTTATACAGGTGCATTCACACTGAAGTATATATCGCCAACTGCGTTCTCGAACCGTATAGAACTATATCGAAGCCAGAATGGTTATCACCAGTCTGTGATTGGCTGTGCCCTCTGACCTCTGTGTATGGCTCCGCCTCTGACTTATGCACCTACACCGTCGCATTTCTTTATACAGACACTTGAACGCCGGGCTTGTTTGTCACTAAAGCATCATGGCGTCCTCCTTTACATGGCCGTAGATACCAATTGCCTCCATTTCAAAAGCTGTATTGGAAATTCTGAATAGAGTCAAAAAAAAAAGAATTTACAGCTTCGAAAATAGCAATAGAGAAAAATTGAATAGAGTCATCATATCCTTCGTCTAAATTTATTTTCGAATAGGTTGACTGATTTTTTTCAAATTTTCAAATTTTTTTGTTTACAAAATTACCATTTCATGATATTTTTGGAAAGAAAGTTTTCTAACGTTTTATATACCTCTTTCTCTCTCCCACCACCTCCCCCACTCAATTTGTACTCCATTTCCGGCGAATCAACAAATGCTCATAAGCCAACCGTATCTTAATTACGGATAGATGAAGTTGATATAATTTATGCGTGGGTGTCGAATAACCAATTGAAACATAACAAACGCACATTACTCCATCAAGTAACGGAAGAGGCACGGGACCGACCTGTACCTACACTGTAGACTCTCTAGCCGTCCTCTTTGATGCCGATTAATCGGTTGTATGAACTTCCGCTTTGCATTGTGCTTAATTTTACATTATCATCCCGTTAGATATACTAAAGTCGTCGATTGCAGACTTCAATTTTGTTATTACGATCAATGCTAAAAAAAACAAGGTTACGATACGAGCATGGTCCGATGATTCAATAAATTCATCATGACGTCACATACGTATATTATTTATAATTAAAAATAAATGAAAAATTTCCATCCCACGCTGCGTACGATACTAACTTTATGTTTTGGCGATGATTTTCCCTTATCGTTGCAGATTAGAGTGCTCGTTGAAAAAAAAACAGCTGTTTACTTCGTTCGTCAGTGATGCAATACTGGGTCACGCCACACCGAGGATACTCATCATGGGCTTTTATCGGTTTGATGTTCATCCTCGTGATAAATTATACCAACTGTCACTGGATATCGCGACAAGACTTTTATAAGGTCGTGAAATAAACGCACGCGACGTATATGTATGCTTACCTGGACGTTGCTGGCGAATAATACAGCAGCGATGAGGACGCGGCTTGACGTTCTTCTCTCGTTCCGTGTAATCAACTGTTTGATCCAATTGGTGCTTTGTAATTATATATAATTGCCCTTGCCAATAAACTATACAACTGGACAATTTTCATTTGTACCGGTACCAGTTGATTTAAAAATGAAAATTATTTTTAAATTTTTCAAAAAAAAAAAAATTGTCTTGCCAATACCAAAAAAAATTTTTAAGTTATTTAGGTGGAGATTGAAGTAACAAAAATTTCCGACAATTTTTCATTCATGCAAGTCGTTCGTTCGATAGCAGAGATGCTTTTCGCGAAAACTTATCAAACTACGTTAAAATCGTATGGAAGAAACAAGACGGGTTTAGTACGAGTTATTCTCATAGGAAGACGTGTGGAAGGGATGCTGCGTGTATCGGCGTAATAATAATAATGATACTAACCTGTATACATGTATACAGTAGGCACTAAGAGAAGTGGAGAATACGGGAAAGATATAATAAGGTCAGACGTTGAGGTTATCAAGCGGGGTGACCATATCTTCGCAAGAGAAACGATAAAACGGAATACTGTATACGAGGATACGTTCTGGCTTTCCCGTTACAGCAGTCAGACGTCTCGCGTCCCGTCTCCCCCGTTCGAGAATCTTGGGTCCTTGGAATTCATCCAAATCCAGGGTACCTAGCTATACGTGAAAACCGTAGCCTGCCGTACCCTGGCGAACTTTATGGCTCCTTTAGGTAAACTGGTTGGTGGTCAAGTGAAGCAGCGACACGTAATTAAACTGATAAGGAAATACCGAGAATTTCCAGTCGGTATGATTTAATAATAAAAAAATTACATTTTGATAAAAATCACGAGGCCGGGAAAAAAATACTTAAATAATTTATAACATTTTACAATATTATTCGACTGGCATTAGATCGCTGAAAATTGTATCAATTGAACGAAATTTTCATGGAAATTAAAAAAAAATTTTTTTTACACAAAATCAAGACTCAGATAAGACCCGAATCTCGGATCTCGTCGGTAGTTTATGGTCCACCATAAAATTCCCATAGTACCCAGGACTGCCACCCTAAAACGTGGCGTCGGCCTAAAACTCGACAGGCGTAATTCCAAACAGTAGCTAACAGATAGCTGGAGTCTTATCTGAGAAGAGGCACAAACGAGATAACTGTCTACCGGATGGGGATGCTGAATGGAGCCTTGTAGTCCGTTAAATGTCTGGCAATGTTATTATTGGATACGAGACACTATTTTCTTATTAATATATTATATTTGATTCCGTTCGATGATTTTTTGTCCGATAAAATATTTTTTGTCACGTTTCCTCTTATTTATTCGCGATTCCCTATTGCGATAAGTGTTATCGTTGATTAATTCTTGTTCGTTGTTGCGCAACGGATATCGCGTGACGTCACTATTCTTGGTAATACAATTTTAATCGTGTAACGATGTCACGTATGGGATACACGTACTAGCCGCAATGTCGTCTGTCAGTAGAGCTTAAGTGTGCTCTGTTTACCGGGTAGCAAGAATCACCGTTTGGAAAGGCGCCAAAAGCCGCCGGGACCGTAACTCTTCTTCTTCTTGCCGAGGATTTATCGAAATTCTAAACATCCCGAGGAAGTTGGTATACATGTGTAAATATATATACATATATATATATAAAGTAAATACTGTGGAATTGCTTAAAACAAAGCACAGTGCTTGTCGTAGTGGAGTTGTGAGGTAGACTTAATATAGATGGGACTTTAAATGTTGTGAATGTGAAAAAATAAAATTTTGAGTACGAGTTGATTTTGTATTCTGAATAATTTTTTGTTTTCGGCGTGTTTTATATATTTTTCTTTTGGGGGTTGAGGGTTCTGGAGACACGTCGCGACGCCTTGGATAAGACGGTAAATCAAAGGGAGGGCGCGACTCAAGGGCAATTTAATTTACGAGGGGTTGTGAACTTATTTTCCCAAATTCCCTTCGGCGCAGATTCGCAGATCAGCACTCTCTAAGTGAATCAAGTATGGGATCCTGGTCGACAAGGGATGGTCCACTAGGAGTTCCCGGGGGTGCACTAGAGCGTCAGGAACAGGACTGCACCCTAGATATTTGGGGTTGGATAGGATCGAAAAGTATAAGAAAAAATAGAGTCAGTCGAGTATTTGAAATTTGAGATTAAAGTGATCGGTTGAGGTTAAAAAAAGTTTTTTATCAATGCAGAGACGGTTCATCGACAATTTTACCGACCAGTTCTCTTGTAGTCGGCGAGTGCTCGCTCGATTTCTGACTTTCTTTTTCGAATGCCATTACGAAGCAGACGGGAATTCCTGCACGAGCGTATTTCAATATAAACAATTGGCGAGAGCGAATTTCCATGACATGCTCAGAGTGATTTCTGGCCGACGCCGACGTGACGGCGATGCGTCTGTCTGCGATCGCGACCTCGCGTTGCCCTCTCGCGGATTGTTCTAGAAACGACGCGACGCTATTTTGCCTCTTATTTTTGTTTGTTTTACTTTAATTCTCCTATCTCTTTGTCTTCTTTATTATAATACGACTCTTAAACGACACGCGGAATCTAATTTCGGCTATTTGCAATTTAAAGTGTATCCGTCTGTCCGATGTCTTTGGATACGATTCTAATGCGTGTCCGATTGCAAGTTTTACCGCTTGGCGGCGCTAGTGGTCTTGTCAAGGGGGCAGACTACCAATGAAAATACATCGAAGCTGATAGAAGTTTGTTATTTGCAACATTTCTTTTTAATAAATATCTATCCATGCGATTATCAATTCATTTTTAATAGGAATTTATAACTCATTCTGCAACAATTCTTACCTTCTTAATAGTCCATACTCTGATTTCTTCTTAATTTCTGAAGACACTTGATTTTTTTTTAATTTATAAATTATTCTACACACACATTTCTCTGATGCGCAACTATATGGGATTTACTTGGTGCATCTGCAGAATAAATAATAATTGGTATGACTGATTGATAAGATCGATTGTGCTTTTGCAACATGATATTTTCTTATTGTAACTTTTGCAAAAAAAGATCAGTCGCATTATACCTACAAGTTTCGTACATACAACGTTTACTCGATATAATAATATTATCAATAATATCATTAATTAATAGTATTCCTATGCGGAGCAATTAATATAATATATATATTTATATATTTATAATTCTTTATAATATATTAATTATTTACACGTTTTTATACAAAAAATCTTCACGTATTTATACATAACTGTCTGTCTGTGTCTCAGTGTGTGTCTTGCATGTGTCCCCTCTTACTTAATGTATGCATGTTGTGTTCTTTAATTTTTTTTTTAATAGATATCTTTCTTTTATCTTTTACTTACATACACGTTATCCGTACGGCTGGTATAATACACTTTGAGTTTCCGTGAGCAACTGAATCCGTTTAGTAAGGCTGCCTCCATTGGGATCCCGTTATAAAATTGAAAGACACAAAATTTTAAAAGTTTCTATACGTGAACCGCACCACGCCACAATCAATGAAAGACTGAAGGTAGGTTCGAGGGAGGGTCAAAGTTCATTGCACGAAAAGTAACGGTGGTGGGGGTCGGGATGAGGGAAGTATCAAATAAAAATAATATAATCGCGCAAATTACATTAATTAATTACAACGGATCCAAATGGAAGCATCCCCCCCTGCTGTACAAGATGAGAACACGACGCTTTATTTATTTACGTTTTTTTTTCTTTTTAATTAAGAAACGACCGCTTAAAAATATTTAGAAATTATCCCATATACCCCTATGTTTCCTCAACTAAGTAACTAGCTCGACATTGCCACATTTATTAATTAATTAATAATTCAAATTCGTATCATTAAACAACGCTATACAACGCACTGAGTCCAGTTTCTTTTTTTTTTTCATTTTTCTTTATTGTACAATATTTATAAAGTAGAAAAAGCACCGTCTCAAAAAACCGGGTTAAAATTTCGACAATTATCACATTGTGTCATCGTTCACGTTCTTTCTTTTTATCGTGTATTTATATGTGTATCCTTGTTTGGTGGTTTTTTTTTTCTAATGCATATAATTTATGTATGTATACGCTGGCGGCTAAACGCGACGAATATTTTATTTTTCTTCTTCGTCGTCTTGGTTCCCCTCAGGATTTCTTCTACGTATCCACGATTCGTCCCCACTTTGACAGTTTAGACGCCGATAAGACGGAAATTATTATTGAATAACAAGTGAAAAATATAGGTATCTGTTTAATGGTACCGTGATCCTTAACACTGGAAAATTGATAAGGACTCGTTTAATTATTTTAAGAAATTTCCTTTCGCCTTCCTCATTCGCTCCTTCTCTTAACTACGTCAACGGCCTTGGAAACCTTGACAAACGCGGAGAAATACGTATATGGTATACTAACGATTTTTGCATGAACAGTGACGACGATTGGATTAAAAAAAAAAAATTCGAAAAATCATACAATCATACAAGGTAACAAATTAATACAAAAATTTCATACAATTTTTCATCAAACCATTCTTTCGGCTTGCACTTCGATAACGTTAAACAGTACATAATAGTTTTTTTTGAAAATTCTCTAGCATCAGTAAAAACAACTTTGCTCTGCCCTCGACAAAATCCCGCATTGTCGCCACTGTAGCGAAGTCGCAATGGCACTGATACATTTGACAATCCCTCGTTTAAGTTTACCTCTAGCTACATACTCAGTTTAAGTAACCCCGAAAGTAAAAATAATTATGTACAAGATAAACGGATTTTCTTTTCCCTTGGTATTTCCGATGTATTGTCACGTGAGTAAGTTCAAACGTAAACGCTTAAATAAATTCGCAATAATTATATTATCGATCTGTCTCACCTATCATTCGTTCGTTTCATTTTTCTTTACTTTACCATTACCGGTCGCCGATCGACGAGCCGCGCATTAATATTAATTACTTATCATTTGAGACTGATACAGTCTTTAGCAAAACGAGCGCCCTTCGCTAATAAAAATTATATATATATATATATATGCTTTATATATACATATATTATATATAAACATAGATAATTCGTAAGTAAACATGTCGCACAATTTTCTTTCCATTGGCTTTCCAAAAGTCTTGTTTGGCCAGCGAAAACGTTATAATTTAATATATATTAAAAAAAAAGAGAAAAAGAAAAAGAAAGAAGAGCGTTCGATTTACGTCTGTCGCGCAATAAACGGTCGACTTTGTTTCTTTATATTAAATGCGTCGTTTCTTTCGAGTACCTAACCCCGAGGTCGCTTCATAATGCATTTAACAAGGGATGTAACGTCGCATAAAGATTTTGTACCCGCGAGTCATTAACGGTTACCAGCTACCACGTGAATTGATCCAAAAAAATTCTTTAAAAATAAAAACCAGGATTTTTCCTCTTGAGAAGAAAATTTCGATCGTGACGACGTCAGGTGAAAAAAAAAATAAAGAAGCCCTAATTACACGTAACAGCTTCGAATATTAAATTAAATTAAAAAATACGCAAAGAGTCTGTTGAAACGAGGAGTCAGCCTCGATACGTAAACGAGCGTGTTGGAGATATAAATAAAAATAGCAAAGTACTAAAGAGAAGTGGAGAAGAGACAAGAAGAAGGGTGGGTAAGGAAAAAGAGAAGAAGAAATCAGCGAACAGAAAAAAAAAGATAACGAATGAGGCACAAGAATGAGAATGGAAAGAAAAAAAAATTTTTAAATAAAAAAAAGAGTGACTCAAGAGAATAGCGAGAAGAGAGTATAAGGGGGACCCCGTAGGAACGAAGAAGAAAAGTGTCAAAGAATCGGTAAGTTTGAAGAAGCAGAATAGCGAGAGGGACTATAGGCATCTAATGGGGTGGTTGGCAATGAGGTCCCTTTGGAAATTGTTCACCGTGGACGAAGGACCTTGGGGGGGATTTTATCGAGAGGGTTAAATAAAAATGAGAAGCGAATGGTTCGCCCCTAAAGTAGCAAGCTTGGATGACTAAGGACTCCTGGGATGACTTGGCTGGTAGTCGGTGCTTGACTGGGATCGATTCGAGATAGTGAGGACCGATTATAAATGCTAATTTATGATTTCTTCACACCTCCACCAGTTGCCGCCGCTGCCTCCTCCGCCACCTTCAGCTTTGTTCCGAAGCGGACCCGGTGCTTCGATCCAAGACCAGGCCACTTTACCGGAGTCCCAATGTCTTACGGGCAGCGATGGTCTTGCTGCTTACTTCACTTTGTCTCTCATTATTTTTCCTTCTCCTTGCCTCTTTCTCTCTCTCTCACTCTCGTTAGCTCTCTCCTTCAAGGCTGTCCACGTAACCACTGGGCGCCTCCTGATTCTGAATAAGTGACGAGTTTATTATCACTCCGCTCAGCGGCGTCTCTTACTTTAGTTTGACTTGCGAGGCGTTACCTACCTTCGGCCAACTTCAGACCGACCGTACCTCCACGACGTGGAAGTGTACTTAGCTCGTACCAGATACGGTACTTCTATTGTTTTATGTACCTATGTACAGTCCTTCGTGTCTACTCCGATGCTTTACGTTTAATATGTCTTCGTTTCGGTATGAAGCTTAGAAACCAGTTAGAAACTTAAGGCTTCTTCTTCTACGGGCCAGGTAGACCCAGTAGATCTTAGCTACGGAGGGAGATTCGAATGTCATGGAAGAAACCGTTAACTTCCGAGAAGAAGTAGAAAAAGAGTAGGGGAGGGATACAAAAAATTAAAAAAAAAAAATTTTTATCACCAATTAAATTTTTGGGTTATAACGAAAAATTGAAGTTTCTATGATATTTTTCAATTTTTTTTTTTCAAGCCTTGAATTTCCATCAGTTCCCTCTTCGACCACGTGACTTCTTTTATCACACGGAGGAGTAAACACTCGTGCGCCATAATTCACGACTGGACAATGATTACTATACCTCCAGCCATTGTACTTCGTCAGGCAGTCCCAGGCGGAACCGAACGACTCTCTTTGGGATCATTCATCATTCAGGATCACTCGGTTGAGAATCGATCGGTTTCACCTGACGATCCAACCTCATACTTTTTCATTTCTTATTTTTTTAAGTCGCTAATGAAGAAGGGCAGGTTCACGCGTCCGTGACCCTACCCCTCTTATCTCATCCATATCTTCACAATTTTGCGTGATCCAATGATTTCGCTTTTTTTTTTTTACTCAAAACCGTCTCCCCAACCTCTCTCTTCCTCTTTCATTACCGAATCGTGGACCGTGTGACGTATTATGCGGAAGCTAGCTGCCGCCAGACAGAGTGTCACATCGTGCTCATGTAAGGCCAGTTGAAGCTGCTTCCGCTCAGCAGCATGTCTCTGATGAGGGTCTCGATGGGCGTCTTTCCAACGAGACGTACAAAAAATAGTTGCTCGATCACCTGGGACGAAACTGTCCTCAGCGACGGTAGTCTTAATAGAAGTTTGCCAAACCGAGTAGGCTGATTGGGATACTGGGTCCTGCAATGCTCCTCGAGAGCGCACTGGGACTTTTCCTGAAGGGACTCGATGTTGGCGACGTCCGAGAGTCCGCAGGCGTCTGTAACGTGAAAAAGATCGTTACCGTTAGTTTAAAAGAAAAGGCGGTAAATTTAAAATGCCCTATAAAAATTTGTCACTTGGAACTGGGTCTGGTCCATTCCTTAAAAATCATGGATTATCGTTCGGATCAGAAGTTATTTTAAGGCACTGCAATGGCTGCCTGCTTATGTGTCACGTGCCTGCGGCAACAGACACGCAGTCAATGCAACCAGGAGCCAGAATGCGTGCCAACTAGACTATCGTACAAGTGTCAGACTAATCACGTGGGGACCCCCCTCCTTTTATTTTACCAGTCCCCTTTCGCGGCGTCAACAATCCCTACCATTGTTCCTCTCGTATATTTTCCAGTGCCTTTTTTTCTTTTTCACTCCCTTTAGTCTCCCATGCTTTTCCCACCCTGTGCTAAATGCACCGTACACGGCTGGAGGTTGAACGAGGGAAAAAAAAATTCTAATCTCTCATTCTCGACTTTGGATAACATAGTAAAATCCTTATTGTTCTGTATTATTGGATCTTTGGGCAACTACGTCATACCGTGAAAAATCGTGACTTACGGGGCAATATGGTGAATTAGTCATAGGGGGTGAGAAAAAAAAATTTCACCATTTTTCGGGGCAATTCTGTATGTTAGGTAAAATTAGTTAATACTTTTTCGAGCATGTGTTAATATACGTGATATATGTGGGTGTATATATGACGCCTCCCTCTGATTGGTCAACTTTGACCTGCTCCCATTTAAAAAATTATACCTTCCGGACAAAAAGAAGGTCATTTTCGTGATCAGTGAAGCCTCCCGAACACCGCCATACCCACCGGGTCAGATAGTTTCGGAACACCCTGTATATATATTGTTCCACCTATGTGATTTGTCTTATGGGAAGTTCAATGCTATAGCAAGGAGATTCCCTTTGTGGTTGGCACGTGCTCGTAATAGCCCATTAAGCACACGTATAGAAATAATGCGATTTGCATTTTCAGGGAAATTCATGTTTTTGGCTATATATAAATAAATAGGTATATATATTGTATACGTATAAACGTGTGCAAAGGGCGATCAGGCAAATTGCCGTCTATGAACGAATAAACCGAAATTGATCGAAATTCACATACGGTGTATGACCCTGTATGCATATGGTACGGATACATGATAAATGTGATTAGTAACGGATGACCTAATTTTCACTCGATTCTAAAAGAAAAATTAGAACTATCATAATAGCACAAGATTTTAATTAACCGTATAGAGATTCAAAAATTGAATAATGGAAACGTTCATTAAGCCCTGAAAGAAATATTAATTATATTTCAGTAAACATTTTTTCCATCGGTCCTTCTCAAGTATATTCCAGCATATCTATCTTCGTATTAAATTCATTAAAAAAAAATTTGTCAGCGTCTAAAATTTATATGCCGATGACCTAGAGTCATTGATAGAACACGATAGAAGGTTTCGAATGACACGCTGTAAAATTTACGTAATTTAAATTAAACCCTCGTATAGATACACGGTATCCTCCAGCAAGTGTCTATATATTTGTTTCAATCGCGATTGACAAGCTCAATTAAGCCAGACTGCAAGGAATCCGCCAACGCGCCACCAATAAACAAACTACTGGATTGGCTCTCCTTTGGATGTCGTCAGCTCCAATTCACCGCATCAATTCAAATGATGCCGTTGAGTGGCGTCTCCCCTACCACGCGATGCATGCGTTAACCGCTAAATGCCATGGCGCCTTGTTGACTGGGCACCACCATAAATTAACCAATGTTAACTCGTTCGCTCGGCCCCAGCATCAACCGAGCCCGCTGACGAGCCAGCAAGCACGAAAGTCTCCAACAACCAAGTGACAGGTTCAAGAGAGACTGGACCGAAAAAAAAGATAATAACCAAAGAAAATGAATCCTTGGAAAAAAAAGTGTATGATATTTTTTTCCCCGTTTAAATATGTCCCCGTTAAAGAAATCATCCCCTACGGGCTTTCGGTAGGGTCATGATAATCTTAGGGGTGTGTACATCGAGTAATAATCCGTGGTAAAAGAGATTCGTCGTTTCAGCAAAAGTTTTGCGAAAATCCTCATCCGGTTTTATTCCCGGTACCAAAGAGGGGGTATGGGTTGTCGGGTGGCGGGAGCT
>NW_014333173.1:392330-392743 GCF_000341935.2 Cephus cinctus | reverse complement strand
GGGGGGGGGGGGGGGGGGGGGGGGGGGGGGGGGGGGGGGGGGGGGGGGGGGGGGGGGGGGGGGGGGGGGGGGGGGGGGGGGGGGGGGGGGGGGGGGGTTGAAAAAGATGAGGGAATCGAAGGGACAAGGGATGCAATGGGCTTTTCTGGCGGTTTAGGTGCGTCCCCCATTTCGTGTTGGTATCCGTGTTTGTTCATGTATGGTAGGTCTATGCATGTATGCGCGTACAAATAAGGCGTCCGGAGACAAATGACGCGAAGAGGGATCAGGCACCCGACACAAAGCATCCCCCGAGCACCCTTCCGAGTCGGAGGTGACGTCACTGACAATGGAAGGTCGAGCTGTGATTAAAGATCGAGACTCCGTAAAAACTCCTTCAAAAGTCGCGAGAGACCTAAGGGATGGAGGAGGGG
>NW_014333173.1:388846-392253 GCF_000341935.2 Cephus cinctus | reverse complement strand
GATGAGGGGAGGAGGAGATGGGAGTTGGATGAGAGGGAGCAGGATGACGACACTGACGAAAGGGATACGGTGGTGAGGAGGGGTGGGTAAGGGGTGGTAAAGAGGGTGAAGAGGGGGTGGGAGACGGCCAACGGCGTGAAATATTGCCTTCACGATTCAGGACAGCTATACGACATCTTTTCCGAAGGGCATGGAATATCCTGTCGAGCGACACCTACGTTTTTTCATTTTTTTTTCTTTTTTTTTCATCACGCGACTCAAAGTGACACTTTTGATTCGAGGCTTTTGGTTCGCACGCGATCCACTCGATGGCCTGCTGAACTCCTCTCGTTATCGATGCACTTTTTATTTTTAATGTCTGACATTTAATAAGCTAATGAGACGGCCGAACGTAGCTGCTATGAATGTTAGGTTAGGTCGTTAAAGATCGTGACATGAAAAACTGGACCAAATGACTTCATTAGAACCGTATCGATTTCGGCTCGTAAAACCAATTTAATATCAATCTCGTCGTCTTGTTACTGCCATGTGAATAAAGGCGACTATACACCGATCGCAATGGATTGTTATGAACGAACCTAACCCAACAACCTAACCTTACCAGCGCGACCGTGTATCCGAACGTCGTATAAAAGTGTTGTAAGCCACGAGTATAATTACCGTTTTGATGTGAATTTCGGCGCCTGAAACTTTCCTACGTGTAAATTCACTGTCACGGGTTATCAATGACACGCCACGTGGACGCAGACAGACGCCGCAGAGTCGTTGAAACGGATTTACATGTCGTAACTGTACGATCGGGTTACTACGGTAGATAAGTCCAGGACTCGAGCTCAGAGCCATGACTGGTAATATCGTAACATTTTTATTTCCCGTTGAATTAAAACCTCATAATGGTATAATAGGTGGTTAATTAAGATTCACTCTCGATATAGACATTGAAAAAAAAATTCTGACACGGACAGCAGATAATCCTCTTACATGGAATATTCTTAATAACCATGACAAAAAAATTTCAAGCTTATATCCAAAAATTATATGGGATGTCACTTTAATTTTTTTTTTTTGAGACTTTTCGGAAACACTAAGATTCGTATCGATTATCCAGTTGGTCCCATTTGGTTTCTTAAGTACAAAGAGGAAATAGTGAAAGGGAAAATAAAATTGGGACACGTTCGGTGACGGCTATCCCGTCGGCTATCACAATATTGTGAAGAAGCGCCTCTGGCGGGAGATCGTGGAGACGGACGAGCGTAATTATCATGACAACGCGAGTATTTGGAGTTCAGGCCCTATCGGCGGTGCGCGATGCTCCATGGGGCATTATGGGACATGACTGTCGTACAAGCAGCCCGTTTAGGGAGTGTTATTGTCATGTTAATGGCGACAATGCCAATCCCATTACTAGGGTTACATCAGCATGAAAATTTGGTATGTCCCGTATAGGTCCCTTTCTTACCGACGATCATCTATCGGCCGTATCCTCTTTGCAGGTGAGGTCAACTTTTTCTTTTTTTCGTCTGCTCTTCTCACTTTTCACCTTTCTATTATTATTGTGGTGTTGCATCCCTTATAGGGATCCTGTTGCCTGTACCTAACCCTATTTTACCTCGTGCCTTTATGGGGTTGTGTAATATGCTGGTAGGGTTACGTTGGTATGCCTATCATTTATATATGGTGTTAACCCCAATGGCGAACCGGTTCTCTTCCTTGGTTCTTGTACGGGGCTAAATGTCAACAACGGCATAACGGCCCGGTTAGAGGATTACCCCTTTGCTGTAGGGTAGGTACCAGACAAAAGGTCGTGAACTTTCTACGTGTCATAATCTGTCTGAGAGGGTTTCCAGGTCTCGAAGAATATCGGCGCGTCACGATCTTCTTCGTAATTGTCGCATTTAACGGACCCTTTACTCCCTTTTCTTTTTTTATTACTTTTTTTTTCTAATTCGGAGGATACGCTTACGTTGGAATTTGTTATGCGTCCCTTCACACGCTACCGTCCCTTAGTTGTGACATTCAATTATTCAATGGTACAGATCTTAAAGAAGATATGCACTTTACTTTTTTATTGACTTACTCTTATCGACGTTTAAATATTTTATTTTTTCGAGTTAACACGTGCTTAGCGTTGTCAAGGAAGCTAGATTTTGATCGGACTTTGGATTCTTCGATAGGGTTGTATTTTTTTTTTTAATTTTTAGAAAATTTTTCCAATGCGATTCTCAAGGGTGCGGTTTTATACAATGGGGGTGAGAACCACTGTGACGTGTTAAATCCCCCGGATAAGGGGTTGCGTGCAAACATTGAGTTGGGGATTAGTGAAAACTCGCTTTTCACCCGTTAGAAAGTGGTTACGTGCTGAACGAAGTCGGACTGAGTTTTGAAATCCGCTCGAAGAAAATTACAAGGGTAATTTTTTCGTGAAAACAACTTTTTTCCCTTTTTCTCAAAAATTCCGAAAGAATTACGCATGTCTGTTCCGAGAATCTATTAAATTACGCAAAACGCGTTAAAACTGTCCCATTGTAAAGTTCGCGACCAAAGTTTAAAGCGCGACAGCGATGCCAGCGATGTGAACGATGTGAACGCTGTTGTCCATCCGTGGAAACAATGAAAATCGAACCCGGTATGGTTACGGTCACTGCTGTAGGAGAACTCGAGGTCCACGAGGAATCTATTGATAAATTCATTGGGCACCATAAACAATGCGGTAACAATGTCAATTATGCGCGACGACGATCGCAGGTCGTAATTAATCGGTTGTACGCAACTTTACGTGATAATTAATAGTCGTTGCTTGCAGAATCCGACGGTCGTTTCGGTTTGGCAATATAGTCCGGTTATCGAAAAATTCAAAATTTTTAAACAGAATTTAATGAAAAAATTTTTTTCACACAACAACCAATTCTTCAATCGGTTTCTACGTCTACGCGCTGTATCAGCCACTTTTGTGCGTATGTGCGTATAGATATATATGTATACGCGGGTGCGTAATATATTCTTGGAATAGACAATGTGGCGAGCACGTGGTCTATAGAAGCCAAGTCGACCGGACTTGGGGCCCATAATGAAGCGTTGACGCAGGCATAAAACGAGCGCCGCTGAGACAATGGAGTGATTGAACGGGGAGAACGCCAAAGGGTTGCCCACGTCAACCCCGGGGTGAAAATGTCAGTACCGAAATGTCAGAGTAACGGCGGAGTCGAGAGCCGTGCCACTAGCTAGATACCTACTACTCCGGGCACTCCGGGGTTGGAGAATTGGAAATCCAACGTTACTTTCGTTCAAATTCCAGCATAGGCTTGAGGAGTCATAAGGGTTGCTCTTCAAGGTAGGGATTAGGAGACATCCCCTTTGGGACCTTGGGCAACCTTGACTATCATTCCCGAATTCTCGTGACGAGGGGG
>NW_014333173.1:383245-388629 GCF_000341935.2 Cephus cinctus | reverse complement strand
GATAGCAGCAGGCTTGCAAAGTGCGTTATCAAAGTGGCATTTGCCTGTTGAAATTATGATATTCTTTTAAGGGTGGTTTTGGATGCCGCGCAAGGGGCTGTTTCTCTCTGGAATAAAAGGGTTGGGATATAAGGGTGGTTCTCAAGCCCAGCGTCCCCCCGTATATTTTATCCGGGAAAGTTTGGGGCTAGAAGGCAGATTGCTTCTTTGCCGTAAGGTAATGCGATTTTCGACGTACGAAATTGTTGGTTTTCGCGATGCCGTCGCGACGGACATTACGTCGACGACGCCGGGCGTCGGTGCTTTCGCCTGCGTTTCTTTGTCGCGAGTGAAAAGCGCCCGGGCACAGCCCAGGGTTAAATGGCAATGCGTCTCGGCTCGTTGCCGCGTTCGTCGGAAATACTGCTGTCGGGCTAAGGGTAGCTAGACTAAGGGTGAAAAGGGGCGAGGGGCTGTTTCTTTCATCCCCATAGAAGGAGATTCGAAATCATGGTTAACGCGACGAGAAAAAAATTTCCGGTGGGCCGTGAGAAAATAAAATTTTAAAAAGTGAAAATGAAAATTGACCAAACAGGGAAAAATCCATAAATTACCCATAAAGACCTACGAGCTCGATCCTTGGTCGTATCCTTAAGCACGTATCACACTTATACAGTCCAATGTCAAAATCCTCGCTCATTATTCGAAGCGACGTCTCACGTGATACGAGCAAAACCTTGACGCACCAGAAATCCTTTTTCACCAGCTTCGTTAAACAAACGAGTATATCCTGACGGTCCGCGCGTTGGATACCCGCCGTGAACTTTAATGGAGCTGTCCGATCATAAAGCGTCAGTTTCGACTAAAAAGTTCGTTAAAGAGATAAACAAAATAACAAAAAATTTCCTTGCCCCACCATTCGCCAAAGAATATTAAAAATTACTCGATCCATCCCCTCAACTAACTCGGGTCTGGCGACGTATTACCCGGTGTAACATAGACTAGCAATAACCAATTACCGGTACCAAGGATCAAATAGAAATTCGAAATTTTTAAAATTCTAATTAAAATATCTCCCGTAACCCTTTCACCCCCTCCCATTCCGTGCCCCAAATGCTCGTAGCATTAAAAAATTTTTATTTTTCCCGTACGTAAATATCTGTATGTCTCATATATCCAATACGTCATAGTTTCCATTAAATTCTTCGCACTTGGTTTAGATATAATTCGTGTACGTCTGGATTGGTATACTGCGTTAGCTACATGTTGCTGGGTACAGGTACCTATATCCATGTACCCACTCGGCTATCGTGCTTTCGTAATAAATTCGTGTTGAATATTTAAAGGGGGGCCAGTTTTACATATTTAATTTTCCCGCCCGCGGACTGGCTGGCCCGAGCATACGCCAGGCATTGCCCATCGCCAGCGTCCGACGCTCCGAGCTGTTGACTTAGCTACGTGCCTGATCCTCTTAGCGTAGATCGTAAGTCAGGTGCCTCTCGCGTATTATTTCACCGACGCGTTAGATTTTTAATCGGGAATTAAGGCCATGTTGTGGATAAGATACTGCGCGCATGCGCATTAGTTAGTCACGCTGGATTTTGCGTAATCGAAAATAAATAAAGCACTGGAGCAGGTACCCAAATGTATAACGGATCACGTGGGTTGATACGTGTCCCTGTGTCAGATGGATTTGGTTAGGATTTTTCCCAAAAAATTTTGTTGGGCAATTTATTTATTTTTTGAATAGTGATTACTGTAAATTTTTTTCAGTTGTTCAGATATTGTAAATCATGCTACTTCGGGGAATGCAATAATTTGTCTGGCATGGCATTGACCATAAACGCAATATTACACCATAGTATTTATATGAGACGTGACGCCGCGCCGAGTAATAGCTAGAAAACCAGTTCCTACTAGGACGACCTGCCTTATGGTGTCTGGTACCTCCTGGAGTAGGTACCTGAGGGTACTTAGATCCTTCGTGTTTTGTACAGTAAGAAATAATGGTACGTGGAAGATGGAGAGAAAATAAAATTTAAAAATTTTGTAAAATTCAAGAAATTTTAAAAATTAGGGACAGATGAATGCCTAATTTTTTTTGCACATCGTTAACTTTACTACTCAACGTTGCGAAATAGGGCTTTTGCTTGATTTTATTTTCAAACGTCATTGAACGCTGCGGGGACTTTTTGACTTTTCGAAAATTCTTAACACGACGCGGGTGGTACGTCCACGTCATAATACAAACTGTATTCAGAGATACAAGCAGATAATATAATTTTCGCACATGCCATCTTCTTTAATGAGAACGTGAATGGCCAGTGATAGAGAACTTCCGGTATGCCGATAAAGAACTGCAATCACGTCGTGACTCTGGTAAAGAAACCCAAGACGGGAGATAAAAAAAATAATTTTTTTTTCCCCTTCTTTATTTTAATTACCAACCATAATTATCCACGCTCTAGTCACGATCACCACGGCATGACCCCCGTGCGTAAAAAAAAATTGTACAATTTTCTTCTACAAATTATAAATTCACCATATCCGTAAAACAGACGCGACCAAAGTATACGGAATTTCCTAGTACTAACAATTAAGGCTTCAAGAGAGACGGTTACTATATATAAAAGGGTCTCAATGTTTACGTAACGGGGAAAAGATTTTCGTAGCGATCCAAGAGAAGCAAGAACGACCTCTTTGTCTTTGATTAGTGACGGATGCCAATTATCGTTCTTTGATATCTAAATTTATCGAGACCTTATCTAAACGTGTCGCCGATCCTGGCGCTCTCTGTAGTCCCCTACGCCGAACCAGTACTACCAAAGCCGTTACACCGGCTGTTCACGAATAGCAGAAGAAGAGCTAAAGGAGCGTAGAAGCGCAAGGAGAAAGAAGAAGAAGGAGACGCGTTGCCGTAATAAATCTAACGAGGCGTTGCTCAAGAGACGGGTTTCCTTCCAACCTCTATGCTGTCTCTCGATGTCGGATACGCCCATCCTTGATTTATAAGCGAGCGATATATACCGGCAGGCACCCACTATGCCGTACTAGATTCTATAAGGACACCCAAAATATAGAACGAAAAAAATGCATTAACATTACGCGTCAGCTTGACACGGCAGACCCTCGTGCTTGCCAGTGACTTTGCTTGGCAAAGGACAAACCCAAGTGCAACATGATTTAGGATTGGAAAAAATTTTGAATTTCGAAACGATTACTTGGCGATCTATAGAAAATTTTTACAGAGTAGAAATGATTTTTTCGAAAAACAAAAAAAATTGCTATACTCAAACATACTGGCGAAGAGTGACGCAAGCGTTTTGGGACACCGCGACATAACCTAATGCAATTATTTTCTTTGCTGCAGCGAGGGTGAGCTACCCCTGCAGCACAGTAAGGGGTCGTGAACTACGATGAAATAAGGGTGGACGGAGAGTGCCGACGCGACGAGATTATTCGAGCCCGATTGTGAACTGCCCTTTACGTTCTCTGCCTGTGCGTTTCGCGGATTTGTAATTGCGCGAATGTTATTTCGAATTTGGGATTTTTTGGTTGCGAGATGGTGGTGGGGGGGGGGGGAGAATTTTTTTCGCAATTTTTTTTCTTTCCGATTTATGTCAAGAGTAATTACATGCGCGTGGATATGATGCGGTTATGCGAATGAAATTTTTTTGCGACGGCAAAGCGGTCAAACACGATTTCCTGTTTATGGGATTTTCCAGTCTATAGGTAAACCCGAATGCACCGGCTTGCATAACTTTGCGATCTGGATTGGCAGTTACGATAGCTAGTAATGTCGATTTCCACTAGTCGATTTAATTAAGGACGAACGTGTTCGATGTATCAGATATATTATTGACGTCAAGTAGCCGATAAGTGGATACGTAGGAATCCTCGTAAAAAAAAAGGCTCTTCATTTTTTGCTGCCTTTCCTTATTACTCCACATATGAATAATTATTAGTTAAAAAAAAAAATACAAAACTAGCTCATATTAACAATTGTACATAAACGCAACAATGTCCGCTTATTAATGAATAAAATAGACAAATTAATAAAGGAGCATGAATAAACGTCCAAGATTTAATTATCCAGATTAGAAATCCATAATATCGTAATGAAATTAATATTCACCTGATTGAGCCACTGATTACGCAACTAATAAATTCCACCTGATCACACTCGAATGACTTTACGATCGACAACACGGCTAAACTGAATGAGCCGGAACATATTGACGAGAAAAATAAAAAAAAAATAAAAATTATTATCCACACCGAAAAAAAATTTCAAAAATAAATCGATATCAATTTTCCCAAAAAAACCATTTCGAATCAACCCATGTCCATAAAGTCTCTCTTAATAATTATCGTTGTCGATAAAAATTGTATTAAAAAAAAAATACACTCGTTACCCACTGCACCCAAAATAACCAAAACTAAAGTCCCTATCGCAAAGACGCGATATAAGGTATTATTAAATGACAGCGTACAGCATAAAACAGGAAGTCTTTCGTCGCTAATGCAAGTCAGTCCTGGGTCCGTCGAGCAGTCTTTCGTATCGAAGCGGGTAATTACAACCGTATTCTTTTTACTTGGCACGCACTCGATATCCTTTTGCGTTTTTACTATTATTAGCCGTCGTAATGCATGCCATTAGCGTCAAGGTTTGCGGCGTGCAAACGTCCGAGTTATCGCAGCGCAGAGTCGACTTGATATACTTGAGGGAATCCGCAGTTAATAAAGTTCCGTCAAGCTGCTGCCACCTACCACCGTACAGAGGAGTGAGAGAGAGAGAGAGAGAAACAGACTAGCGGGGCGACTGGGAGAATAGAGCTAGAAACGGAAGGGAGGATGCGCAACATTTTTTGTCAAACTTCAGTTTCCTGTTAAACGAGCCGTACGTATGTCTGAGTTCATGCAAGGACTACGTAAAACTAAATCATTCATTAGCTCTGAATGAATTGACTGAAAAATATTATCGAGTATACATTTTTTTTTAAATCAACATTTTCGAGTAATTATTTTTTTTGAGGAAATTCGTCTGATCGGATATTAATTGTTAGAATGATTGAGAGATTTTTGAAATATTTTTGGAATTGTCAAGCAAAATTTTTTTTTAAGTAATTTCATACTTACGGAAATAACTTACTTGTGTATTTAACATTTAAAAGATATAAAGGAGATACACGGAAAATTTATATAAATATATTTATCGAATATTTTAATATATGCATATATCTTCGTTATATATTTTTTCGTGATAATTTTTATATTAATATATAATTATTTTTGCAAGAATTATTGGCAAATGGAAAAAACCCGGTGGTAGGTGGGGATGACTGAGAGAGAGAGAGAGAGAGAGAGAGAGAGAGAGAGAGAGAGAGAGAGAGAGAGAGAGAGAG
>NW_014333173.1:345910-383123 GCF_000341935.2 Cephus cinctus | reverse complement strand
TGGGGATGAGAGAGAGAGAGAGAGAGAGAGAGAGAGAGAGAGAGAGAGAGAGGAAGTGAGGAGGAAAAGGAGAGAAATTTATCAGATAAAGTTATATTTCTCTATACGCGACAGAAAAACAAGGCGGCCCAAGGAGGAGACTGAAAAGCAGACGTGGCCACCGGGAGCCAGCAGACCATATTCCGCGCTCGCGTCGTTAGGCAGGAAAAAAATAATAAATCACCTCTATTTTTACAAGGTTTCTGAGATAAATTTAATAACTTAACTACTTCTGTAGTTCGCGGCCGGGCAAACGAGTCGGTAGTTTTCACTGAGCTGGGAAGAGTTATCGCCTGTCGGAAAAATATGCTTCCAGGAGAATAAGAGAGTTGGAGAGAGGGAGTGGGAGAGAGATTGAGAGAGAGAGGGAGAGAGAGGGATCACTGCGTTACCAGTCGACCACTCCCGGGAATCGGTTTTGTGGATGCGTAAAGTAAAAAAAAACTGCGACTCCATCAACTGTGGAAATATACGACTGATCGGTTCGAGGGAGACGCGGAATATATAATGAGCACTAAATCAGAGAAACGGGGAACGATGAGTATAATGAGTAATACTTATAATCTGAATGTCTTTTGCGAGCCTGAAACTGATATACCTCGCGTCAGATTCTTCTTGGAACGAAAAAGAAAGAATAGAAAGAGAAGCCTGTTATTATGCGCGTTTTACGCAGTGACAATGAGTGGGAGGGAGACAGAGCGACGTGCACGTAAACCCGTTAGATAAGGACAGAGAGCGTGGAAGGACTGAAAAGAGTAAGAATACTTCCGAGAGTGTCGACCGATCGAAGATCGGATTTTTCGAATCTTGTATATACCGACTGTAAGTGCAAGAGAGTCAGACCGATGGGTAGTTACGTGAGTGTGACAGAGACAGACATACCGATGACCCAAATCGGTGGTCTAGCCGAACTCTGCTATAGACAAAACTCTGAATACCCATGACTCTTAGGACTCCGAATTCACATATTTTCACTTAAAATCTCTAAGTCAAAATAAATATTCTAAAAACGCACGATATTTATATTTTGAGAAAAAATATAGTCTGTTTCCCCTTGACACGTTTTAGTTATTATAAATAATAATGCCTTCCACCATATACGACCTCCGTGTAATTTTTTTTTAAATATATATTTTTTTTTCAAAAACATCCAAAAGGATCACTAAATTCAAATGAAAACCATTCGAGCATTGCGAGTTGTCTACTTACGCACGTGAAATATGAAATTAAATTCATTAGGGTACTCGGTTATAATAAATCGAACGATTGTGGCGCTGCGTAGCGGGCCATCGGGTTACTACTATAACTCAGACGGGCTGAATGGAAAATGATGAGAAATGTCTCTCATTGAACAGTGGGGGGTCCAGGGCATCGCGGTGGGAGCCAGTTATCACACAATCTGAAACTCTCCGAACCGCCAGGCTACAAGGAAGGCCTGAATCGTACGCGCGCGAGTCATAAACACCCGCATAACGACCTCACACCGAAACCACCCGAGAAGGATTTTAAAATCGAGAGGGGACCATTTTTTTCCTTTTTAATTTTTTTTCCACATCCCTACTCGTCCATCTGTACCGGAGTCTCGCTCTCGTGATACTCACGTGTGGTATCGCTTCTGCGCCTCCCTCCTGTTTTCATCCTCCCTCCTCGTTCGTTTTGCCTTTTTCTTAAACCCGAACAAAAAACGGCGCCACGTAATTTTCAGTAACTGCAATTGGTCACGAATGCCAAATGACCACCAGCAAGACCAGCTAGGCCAATTAATATTTCAGCTAATTAAAAACCAACTCCTCCCGCTCTACAGCACGTGCCACGTAACGTCATACGTAACAAGTCCATTAATATCATATTGTTGAACACAAATTTTACAAACAATCCCACTTTTCATTCTGCATTTAAATACAGGCACTCTTTTCCCTTTGGTAATTTAACTGTCGCCTCGTTGGCATCACTTGACCGCCATCTCTGGGCATGGCAATGAAATTGGAATGTCGTTAAACCCATAGCCTCCTCATGCCTACCATATACTCTATGGCGGATACTTATGAAGCGGAAAGAAAGTTTAATCACGGAGGGTCAACTCTACGGCCGCTTAGCTTAACGCGTCTCAGCGTCCTCCCTAACCCCGCAACCCCGTCAGACCTCACCCACAGATCCGTGCTACATTATGCTAATGCCTCGTCAATTGTGATTTTCATTCAATTTAAGTTCCATGTTGCGCGCTTGTCCAAAGATAGGTAGATAGAGGAGAGCCAGAGGTTGTCATTTGGATAGCCGATTAAACGTGTCCGAAGCCTATTGGCGACACGACGAAACTAAAGATTCGTCATTTGGAAATGAAGATGGGACAAATTTTTTTAAAAGTGGAATACACCATTAGCCTCCCGGCAGGGAATGTACATTGGGTTCGAATGAATTCGAGGAATTTTACATTTATCGAACTTTTAATTACCCTCCGAGCACATTGACCGCATTTAATGACGTCAAACCTGGTATCTATATGGGTAATATCAAAAATCAAAATTTTTTTTTACAATTTCTATTTGGTCGTTCCCAACAGTATTTTTATCGGAAATTTTTTTATCCTTGGAAACGAAATATTTTTTTTACCCATTTTACCGATTTAACGTTTACAAGATGGCGGATAGTCCCTATGGCACGAATGCGGATCACTGAAGTCTAACTTGGCTTCTCCGCGAGTACCGTGTTATCAAGATACGCCATGGTGGTAGTCCTTGTGTGTTTGGATATATATATATATATCTATGTATATAGCTATATATATAATATATATAGTTGAGTATATATACGCAAGAGTATCTTCGTATGCTCGTGCTATGCCACGAGCTACGTAACATAGCTGTAAGGTAAACCGGTATCGTCTTCGGGCAGAGTACCTACAGCTATGCTACGAGAGAACGTACATATATTACATATATGTATATATACCTATATCACTTGTAGACACCGAATATTCGACCTCGACTTAGCGCTATTCCGAAGACAAACACGAGGAACAAGAGATCGAAACACACATAGTAAATAATTAGAGAAAAGTATCGGCAGGCGCGAGATAATATTGAAATAAGATTTTTTTAAAAATCGAAGAAAATTTTCAAGATTTTTTTGTCCACTCAAAAAAAATTTATGCATCCCGAAGTATTACACGCGGCTGGAACGAGCAAGCGGCCAATGTGAAAACGACGAAAGTGGCTCGGCGCATACGAAATAACAGACTGTACGAGAGTCGTGCATGTGAAAAAAATTTATTTAAATAAAAAAAAAACTACATTCGAATCCAAGTAATATCGAATGTCCCGTAATGTCCTGGAATTCCGTAACTTTCCATAATAACGCCTCTGCTGATGCGAAGGCAAATACGTAAGACTGTCGGTATAGAGCGAAGTGAGTCGAGTGGGAGGCTTTTTGGTATCCTCTAGTTGGCAATACTAAAGTCAATGGTGTACTCATGATTTCCGCAAGGCACGTGGCAAGATTTATGGTCGGCTTGCTCCAACTGTCGTTAAACGGCTTCACTGTTCAATGGAGTAAATGGCCTATGATTTGTACTTTGGCAGGCGTACCAACAGCGCGATGAAGAAGACCGGACACGGCTGGACACAAGACTGCGCGCGGGGTCCTATTCATTTCTTTTTTTTTTAACAGGTAAGAATGGGTCCTGTTTTGGCTGGAGGATCGCAGCGCTACGTATAATAATGACCACGAGGTTGTTTGTAAGGTTTGTCCTATTGCTGTTTAGAGGTTAGGTTTACGTGGGTACTCGATGGGCGTGCACGCGCGACAGCTGCCAAAAATCGTATAGGGACTTTACGGGCAGGACACGTTCCTTGGATGATCACTCTGGCGAGATAAAGATCCGGCCGTTTTTCTATGAAGAATATACACGCGCACGGGACCCATCAGCAGCTCCTTTTCGGGGCCTTTTCATTTTTCCGAGCTTGCTCCTTTGCGCGTTTTAAAATACCGACGAATTCTCGGCTACCGTGAAATCCATTTTTTCGGTACCGGACGGAGGTTGGTACTCCTGTGACTTATTTGCCTCAATGACGTATTAGAAAATCAATTTTCGAAATTTTTTCGTTAGGTTTGAAAATATTTGTAAAAAATTTTTTTTTAAGGACCAGTCGAATAATTATGAAAAATTTGAAAAAAAATTTTTTTTTTCAAACTTTTTTCGTTCAACGGTTTCTTACCCTGATGCTCTTAGGTAACCTTAACCTCAAAAGGATCCTTGTGCTCTGTCAAGGAGATAAGTATCTGTCTCCGATCTTGAGAAAGAAAAGAAATATGGTTTGTTGTCGACTGTGTATACAAGTCTTCGGCTGATTAGACTCATTGTCACAGTGGGTCCCGGACACTTCTGCCAGCACGAGTGAGGAACTTCCTTGTGGAGGAGTATTTCGGGGCCCGGTGCACTTGGGCTGAATGGGAACCAGGAGCGCCAGGAAACTGTCTCCTCCTGCGACGGGACCTTCCCTCGCTGAATGCCCGGTGAAAAGTGAAAAGCGTTCAGCGGGCCCATTGTGGCGTGAATGGGTCTTCGAGAGAAGGGCAAACACGCTTAACCTCCTGGCCCATTGTTGTCCGGGTTATCCGATTTGGTGTGGAGAGCTGGTGGAATGTGTATTGGGGCCTGAGCTACGAATAATAATGCGTAATCCTGTATAACATATACGGACAGACTGTATATGGCTACAGACTCATTCCTGACGTAAAAACGCAAATATACTTTCGACGCAGTCAATTTTTAAAATTCAAAACCAAAAAATATATATCACACGTAAAAATGAAATATATTTATTGTATACGCGAATATATATTATTCGCATCATTTTTGGCTGTTTTTCATATATTTGAAATATACTCAAAATACAACTGACGTATATCGTGATATATTTCAATTTATACTGAATATATATGCATTTATATAAGTATTTATATAAGTATTTACGTTGAGGTTAAATTTATGAAAAATAAAACGACGTATTTTCTATCGCAGTGAAAGCAATCCCGAGTGACTTTAATCTTTTCGAAGTCAGGTATCGATTGAGTAGACATATATAGGAATGGATTTTGGAAATTGGAATATTGGGCATTCACCGTAAAAGACGGCTGAGGCTCTCGATGACCGAATGCGGATTGACGCTGGATGCTCTGCGGACTCTTTTACGGGGCGGACACGCTGTCGTTATTGGATTACCGGTATTGTGCGTTACAGCTGGTCCAAGTCCGGTAGGAATGGTCCTGAATATGAAAATAATATTTCCTTCTGCCGTTTTATGATTGATATTTATTCAAGTGACTGTCGTCCGCATTGTGAGCGTCGCGACGGTTTCTCGCTACGTCACTTTCCGGTCATTGTTCGTCACTTTAACGTCGAGACGTACGAATTCTTTTAGAAAATTCGGAAGACGATATTTGCACGTGTCGACAATGCGAAAAGGCCCTTTTTGAAAATAAGTAAGGAAGAGGGACGGTAAATAATAAAAGAAAAAAAAAAACCGTTGCCACCAACTCCAAAAGCATTCGCTCAAAATTCCTTTATAGAATTTTCGATTTCTCTGTAAAGTCCGCGAAAATTTTCAAAAGCCAAATGCAAAAGTCACTGTATTATTTTCTTGCGTGAAATTCGATTTGGCATTGATCTTTCTGTAAATTCACTACGTCATCCCTCTTTCTCTTCTTAACTCTCTTTCTCTCTCTCTCTCTCTCTCTCTCTCTCTCTCTCTCTCTCTCTCTCTCTCACATTATCTCTCTCTATCCAAGGACAACAGAGTTTTAAACTTCGTTTCAAGACGAACAACGCGTAACTTTGCGATTTGCCAAAAAGCCAGAGCCGAAAAGGGGTGAATTCGAATGGCGTAAGTGAGAAGTTTTATAAGTCTCACAATCGTGGACCGCGAGTGAAGAACAACCCTTGGCGATTGAGGGAGGCACAAAGAGAAAAAAAAGAAAATTCAAGAAAATTATACACCCTTGAAAGACTTTTCCGTTTAAAATCACGAAGCACCCCCCACCCATATCACTCCACATAAAAACAAAAAAATCACAAAATTAATCCAATTGCCAAAAAAATAATGTATTTTATACCTTAAAAGAATTCACCCTCAATTCGAACCACCCCAATGAATTTTTTATCGTCCGCAAGTCGATCCACCTAACCGCATTCCAGCAGTGATTCGTCTCGTGCTAAATCTTCGGATATCCAGTTATCTAGATAGTTCAGATATTATCAGAGATACGAGCCAACGCGGAAACGCAGTGAAGTAAAATAAGATTCATGTATCCTAGTCAGAGAGCTAATAATTGCCACGTAAACCGTATCGTTATATACATTACACATGCTACGCTATATATATTTATTATATATATATATATATATATATATATATATATATATATATATCCACGAGCACAGTACGATCACGTAGTACATAAGAGGCCAGGGAACCAGCAACGTTCCATCTCAAAGATGGCTCTGAGTAAAAGCCGAGCTAGGCGGTAACCCGCGTGCACTACTCCCTTCTACGAGCCGTAAGAGCCGATAGATAATTGGCGTTGCGTGCCTCGAGATAAACGGCCGTGATTGGCGAAAATAACGATTAATAATTATCCACTCGCGGGATATCCGAGGCGGCCTGCCCTCTCATCTCGACGAGACCTGAGAGATGCTGCGAGATTCGTGAAAGGATGTTCATGCAGGTACCCCAGCAGCGTATCGATTAATCCAATAAAAATTTTTTTGTTCTCAAACTCACGCCATTTTCAAATACCACTCTCGGTACTGAGATTCGAGAATTTTTTGTGATTCATTTTTTTTTCACGGCCATTCAAAAATTTCTCTGTTGTGATCGGTCACGTGGTTCGCGGGTACTGTAAAGTTGTAAGTGCCATTATAGTGGTACGTACCTATTATGTAGATATATATATATATATATATATATATATATACACTGATTCGGATTAACTCGAATAATCCTTTCACGCGTGCCATTCAGCGTGACTGTCGCACATGGTCGATCAACGAGAGCGCCCGTGCAAGTAGTATATATATATATATATATATATATGCGTGTATATATAGTCCACTAGCGGTTACGCGTTACTATAGACGCGTGCCACGCATTACAATTAACTGTCATTCACACTTTGACTCTCACCGAGAGAAACCCGCTTGGGTTCTCATAGAACGTGTGTGAGATAGTAAAGTGCGTAATGCGTGCATCTGATACGTAGAGAGGATACCATATGCGATTAGTGTGTGTATATATATGTAGTGCAGGTGTTGATAAAGCAGAGCGAACAGATTAGATGATGTGCGGTAGATAAGTAAAGATAAGGATAAGAGTTATCTGAGATTTAAAATTTATCTAGATAAGATGATGGGGTAGAGATAAGATTTTGAAAATGTTGATTAGTGAATATTTTTATGAGACAATAGGAACCAAAGGTTGGCGTTACAGCAGATTAAAATTTGATTTTGAAAAAATTTTGGTTCATCCAAATTTTTTTTTTTTGGTGAATAGCTTTTTTTTTGTTATTAAGGAATGTGATACAGGTTGCGGATTTCAACCCCTTTACGGAAAAGTATGGTGCACGGGGGATGGACGGGTTGTGTAAATGGCGACGAAAAGGCGTGCCCCCAATTTTTCGGGAATTAACGGGGCCATCCCTTGGCTTTCAGTGTACGAGGGTTAAATAATCTGGTTAGCTCGAGTCTCGCTTGACCGCTGGATGAAGTATGGAAATGAAGTCCATTCATTGGACGCGGAATGAATTCCGCGTAGCGAGACACTCTAGGGGATGTTTCGTGGTTATATTTCGGATATATATATATATATATATATATATATATACACACAGTACCCTGTCTGCATGCGAGAGAAATGTTAACGCGCACGAATCGTTTTCACAATTAACTAACGAGGGGTTGACACAACTTATCAAAATGGTGTATCGCCGTCGCGACACCCCCGTGAACCACCCCACGTTCGTTATAAATATGTACACACACAGAGGTTCGGATGGTCTATATAAAAAAAAAAGTAAAATCCAAAAAAAAAAATTATTCAACTTTATCCCCCAACGCATAAGGGTTGAAAAATACTGAAAAGGGTAAATCGTAAATATTTTTGGAAAATTTAAAAAAGTATAAGTATGTTAGTTATAGGTCAATATCGACCCCATATATGAAATACGTTGAGGAATGTAAAAGTAAAATAGGTGAGCAAGCTAATTAAGGGTAAACGCGTAAGGGTAGTTTTGAGAAGCGGAAATAAAATACAGCAGTGACGATACCGCAGCCACTAAGCGCATAAAGAACCTCGTGCGAGACGCGGCCAAAATACCTGGGGTTTCTCATACGTATACAGAATAGAAACGGTTTGGCATCCGCAACCCCATTTAGCAGAACGGCTCCACTCGACCCGTTAGAACGGAGGGTGCGGAGTTGGCAAGGGGTTATAACATAATTGTATTAGGTCGGTAGGGGCCAGGAGCCACGGGGCAGGACAGGGCCAGGGGAGCATGGCGTGAAATTAATGCCTTTGGCTTATCAGTGGCCTGACACTTCACCGCTAAAAGTCCCGCAGCGAGTACAACACAGTGGCGTAGGACCATAGGAATTCCATAATAGCGATACCCAACGTGACCGGTTCCGAAAAAAAGACCCCACGGTCCCAACAAGAAATCTGGTACAAAATTTCCTATCTACCTCCCCCCTTTCCATTAACAAATACTAACCGTGAAGTACCGTAACGAATAAATGACTAACACAGCAACTTGGTACCCCGCAATTTTTTTTTTTTTTCAAAAAAACAAATTCTACTTCAAGATCGTGACCAGTTGTCAGGTTCAAGATATACGTCTTGCAGAATTTTAAAATCCCATGGGAAAGGCCAATGCTTGTCCGTACCCTGTTCAGGGGGTGGATAAGGGGGTGGAGAGCGAGAAAGGGTTGAGGCAGAGTGAGAATCGTACCCAAAGGTAATAATTCTTTATTTCAATGTAACTTGTAATTCTAGGTAGCCATGGTAACCGTGCCGGTATCGGTACCATTGGTAGGGTAGACGGGGGTACCTTCGTCCGTTGGTACTTACTCTTCTTGGGGCACGGGTGACTGTGAACCTAACCCTCTTTGCCGATTAAACACGAGAAGCGCCGTGAAGGTAGTCGCGGATGAACCAAACATTTGGGCAGCCGTGGATTCTCCCTAATGAGAGCCCTATTAGGAAGTAACAGTCCTGGGTTAACCTATGCGCAGTTTCTGTCAGCGATTTAGCGCCGATCCTTGGTCGATGTAAATCAGATTAATTAAAGGGACGACGTGGAACGAACTGGAGGACCAGAGGGATGCGAGGAACGAGGTACGACGACATATGTGTGTGCGCCTTTAATTTTTTTTTTCCCCCTCGCCTTTTCTCACTCGGTCCAGCATGGAATTCACTTTGTTAGAAGAAACACGAGAATCGCGCTGTCCCCGTGACTATCTATTCCTTGTGACTTATCGGAAGGAAAGACACCGTAGACAACGACCGAGCACGTAGAGCAGAGAAATCGAGAGAGGATTTTCAGATGGGAAAGTAACGGACGTCTGGGACTTGGAACGCCGTTAAATTACCGTCCGTATAAGAGCGTGACTTTCGTGCATTTCGCCAGCACGAATCACGGGGATCGCTACTACGTGACCGAACAGAGTACACATTAGATCAGTGTGCTTGCGCGCCGCAATCATCCTAGTTGGACGTTACCGTACATGGATGGATGGTTGTGTATTTTTTTTTGGGGGAGGGGGGGGGATTTTGAAAATTCGTAAATCGACCAAAGTACACATTATATCAATGTGCGTGCGCGCCGCAATCATCCCAGTTGGACGTTACCGTACATTGATAGATGGTTGTGTTTTTTTTTGGGGTGAGGGGGGTGAATTTTGAAAATTCGTAAATCGACCGAACAGAGTATAAATTAAATGTTGAACTAGTTGAACGTTACCGTACATGGATAGATGGTTGTGTATTTTTTTCGGAGTGTGAATTTTGAAAATTCGTAAATTGAGCGGCGCGGTAAGACTTGAGGAGAATGAGGGTGAGGATGAGAATATTAAGTGAAATTGAAGGGAGGAAAAAAGGGGGTGCAAAAAAAGAAAGAAATCGGGCGATCAGTCACGGACACGTGGGAGGGTTGGTTTGTGGTTTCATCTCTACTTAGAAAAGACGCGCGAGTCGTGCTACCCCCATAGTGTATGGGGGTAGTTGGCCACACTGTTCCTACCCCAGTGCAGCGGTTGCACGTTTCTATCTTTCTCTCTCTCTCTCTCTCTCGTATTCTAGTCTCTCTCTCACACTCTGTACTATGGGGATGCTGAGTCATACCCATACTGCGTAGATACATAGCGTGTCACCCCGAATATTATTCGAAAGCCTGACAGCGCAATCTGTGAATGCGTGATATTGTCTGTGACGGCATGTGGGCGAGGTATGTTATAACACGGGAATATATCTATATCTATATACACCATAAAACAGACCAACACATAAGACAGAAACGTAGAGTCACGTGTTACCAAATATTATATGTGTATATATCCGTAGCAGTCAAAGTCAAAAACGTTCGGGTTTAAAAAAAAATTTTTTTTTCCGTTTCTCTAAGAAACGAAAATAAAAAAAGTCAATTTCTCTGTCTGGAAACAGTGGCTTTGTCACGGCGAAGAATTTTCACTCTTCGCAAAGAGTGACTATTGCCTAGAATTTAGCGGCAGGACGGCGGGTACAGTGGAGGCCATATTTTATTTACGCGCAAGCAATGTTTTATGGGCCCGTTTGACGGGGGCGCCCTAAATAATGGCTACACCCCTTTCTACCACCTCGAAAATCTCTATAGACTCTCCTCTGTCTCTGTCTCTTTTGGTCCTCGCAGCGTCTCTTGGTTCGAACTCTAACTCTTTTATACCACTGCCAAGTATCTTTTTTCTCTCTTTTCCTTGCCTCCGTTCTACCTATGGATCTTTGCTATAAAAATAGCACTTCTATCGGAATTCTAACAATTGGCGTACCGCGACAAAGAACCGGCTGAAAGCATACCGTAGTGATGACGTAGTTCCGAAGCAAAAGATAAAATAACGGTACCGCGTTGCTTTTGTAGTCACACACAAAATTGGAGGGTCAATTATAATTTTTTCAAATCTCTAGTCGTACTCGTCAATTTGTAAAAAAAAAACTTGTACATATGGTAAATAGAAAATTAGAAAGAAATCGTACGGATTCATGCTGAAATTATTGAAAAAAAAAAAATAGTTATATACAGTGTCAAGAGTGAAACATGATTTTCGTAAATGGTCTCCTCTTTGACTCGAGTATTTCGGCGACCTTTTGGTCTCGGGAACCTTCCGGTGATTTGTGGTCGGTATGGCCGCGCGGAGGAAGAAATAAAGCGAAATAAGAGATGTGGAAGTGCGAGGGTCCGGGGGGGTTAGGTGGAGGCCACGGAAGGGAAAGGAGAAAAGGAAGAATCCGAAATAGAATATCCACCGGGTATAAAACCCGACCGCAAGGAACGTTTTAAATTAGAAACAAATGCCCATGGAATTTACGGCCCCGTTCCAATTTACGTCCTTATTTACTCGCTCGGCTGTCGGAGCGCGCTTAGCGCTTTTTGACGATCATCGCGAAACCTCGTCCGACGCATAAACACACGTTAAGTTCCTCATTCCCATTCGCGCGTTCTGTCCACCAGGTCTCTCCCAGGTCAACACTTTCGCCCTGGAACATCCTACTACAACCACGTGCATCTGTTTCAAAGTGAAATCACAGCCTATTTACCATGCAAGTATAGCTAAGGCCAGGCCCTGCTACGAGACCATACGGGGATTCCCCGAAAAGCAGCAACCCGACACGACATTCTCATTCGGAATTAATTGATCGACCATTAGCAGCGCGTGCCTGGGTTACGATATTTTTTTTCTCTAAATTTTCTTCTTGTTCCCCTCGTGACTAATCTAAATTCTTTGAGTTCAGTCACATTCTTTTTCTTTTTTTTGACTACGCGCATGCGCAGTGGGATACCGGCGTAAAACTGTCGTTTAAACTCTCGCGGCTACTTGGTAAATTAATTAAAGACGCTCCTGACGCTTGCTGGTTAACGATTACACGGTTAGAGAACGCGAATAAATTTTTCAAAATCGTCATTAACGTCGGTCAAGTCGCGTGGACGCGTAAACGACAGTTAACGATCCTACGTCCTTAGGCTTATTGACGCCGTTAAACCAGCCTCATTACCATGCACGAACGTATGCGGAAGAAATGGAAAAAGCCGAGATGAAATAAACTGTAGGATAAGACTCGAACCGTCCGACGTCCGGAATCGTAGAGATTCCCGGTGAGGATCTGCGCAAGATCCTCTTAACGAGACACTGCGCATCGATGACGCCAATGACTTTGGTCAACGGTCATTGGATCCGTCGAGACGAACGTTAACCCGCGAAATTACGTAATCCGTCAAACCAATACCCATGTAACCGCATAAATAAAATTAGAAGTGACTTCAGATTTGGCTGCTCGATTAAAAATATAATTTTGAAAAAAAATTTTTTTTTTTCAAAATTTCAAAAAATCACTGACGCCAACGCATACCTATGCTCATGGCTATCTGCGCGATAGGTACGTATGTAACAGGGAATTGCGATATGAGAAGGTGGAAAAGGGGAGAAACGTAGGGACATAGTTTATTTCGCAAGCAAAGGGGATGCGAAACGGGTCGGGTCGAGCTAGGATGTCGATAAGGCTGGCATTGTCCGGCGGTCACGTGGTGGGTTTCCCACCCCTTAAACACTACTGTTTATATTAAACTCCGGGGTTAATACCGTGGCTTACTCTAATACCGGGGCAACCCTTGCCCTGCGATATGCTGATAAGGAATATGCATACAGATAGAGGTACGGCCCCCTGCGAATCCGTAGCCCATCTAGCCGTTGATATTTCTACAGCCTTGACGCGTTGATATTTACTGGAGTCCTTGAAAGTGTGTCTTTGAAAAATCGACGTACCACCCCCTAAATAAAAAAAAATTAACAAAACACTCTACGACCTTAAATTCTTTCGCCCTGTTCCCCGGGGGAAGAAGAGGGTGCCAAAAGGAATCGAAAACCGAATGAAGCGGTCGGATTGGTGGAACTAAGGGATGTCTTGTGAATCCTTGCGGAATGACTCGAAAGGGTAGTCACCACTCGACTGCGGACGCCGCGCCATTCTCTCGCTTTGACAGACGGCATAGGCGTCCCGGCGGTAAGGGGGATGAAAAAAGACAGATAATAAAATGAAAATGGGAACATTTAAAGTCAAGGGTTGGGAATCAGGGGGGAGGGGGGGATGCGACCCCGACCCTGCACCGAGAGTAACAATGCGAGATAGAGAGCCAACGGGGGTCGCGAGTTGCGTTCACAGATAACACCCCCACCCCTATTCTTCACCCCTCTCCAACACCCCTTGTCATGGTTACCAACACTGACGCAGCAGCTACCCTCGTATGCGATGCATTGGCGTCGACGTTTTCATTGTCTCAAAGTACGTAACCCAGTATCTATTTTTTTACTAGAAAATTTTCGTTAGTCACATTCAGTGGTGCCAATGTAATATTTTTTTTTTAATATTAATTTCCACCTCGAACCACCCCGTCTAATTCGAATTTATTGGTTCGTTAAAGGTATATAAATATATATAGCCTGTTAAGGTAAATACGAAGATTCTCACGAGAGTTTCACGTCCAATTACGCAAAGCAGTGCCGATACTCGCAATTCCTCTTATGTACTTATTTCTTTTTATTTTTCCTTCTCGAACTTCAAACGTTCGAATACGTTCTTGCTTTGTATCTTGACTCTGTACAGTCCGTGAAATCCTTGCCTTCCCTGCCGATACCTCGGAGGATCTGCAGCCAGTGTTACCAACCGTTCGTTCTACGATCGGTCAACGATTGAAAGAGTATGGCGAAGCGAGGCAGCCGATTGATTGACAAATGCCTCGAGAAGACGTCGGGACGCCTGAATGTTTCACCGTGATAGACGCTGATTACTCCACGTGACATTTCAGATCGAAAGAGGGATGGTTCCCCCCTACGAGTGATCCGCCATTTTTTTGTAAACGACCTCAACATCCCCTCCCGCTCCGATGGCAATTCCAATTATTTCGTACCCCACCACCGATCAATTATTCCAAGTTCAAAGGTCATCTTCGTATTAAACCCGCTGGACGAACGTCTATAATTTACAACAGACACCCAATAAGCCCAATTAGCACCCAATTGATACGCCACTGGAGCCGTGCCCAATTGACAGAGTATAGGAAAAAAATAATTATTGTCCAGCCCAAAATTATCAGTGGATCCAAAATATACGGTCTAACCAAAATTTCGAATCCATATCGAACGTCGTACGTGTACATCGATATGTGAACCCATTGTGACCTGAAGTCATGCATTAAAAGATGATCGGGCTTACCCTGCATCTCGGGCTCTCTCGGATGGATAAAAATTGATCGGATCTATAGATCCGAAGGATAGAGTATATATATGGCGGGGCACAGTGAATCGAAGTATTTGCATGATGAAATTAACGTATAATTACTATTGACAGTGCTCGTCAGGGATGGCTGACAGGTGTGGGTGTGCACCGCGCGTCATGTCAGCCAGAGCTCTAGGCTTGAATAGTGCCCTGTCCGAATGTACCGAGTCATCGGCTCTGTAGGGAAAAAAAGAAATGGGAAGAGCCATATAGTAAAGGGAAGCTAACGTGCGAGCGAGAGAGATGAGAATAGAGTCGGGTGAGTGAGATAGCGCCATTGTAAAAAAAAAATAAATAAATAAATAAAAAAAATAGTCAAAGCCGTGCGCAGTGCCTACATTAATGATGTGGCAATATTTTATTAAACATCCCGACGGTACTTAAAAGGCTTGGTAACCAGTGGTTCGCAGTCGACTTTAAATGTACTTTTAATATGGATATGTGAAAAAAAATTTCCATCTTAAGACCCCCGCCCCCCCCCTTCCCATCAGCATCTCTTACGCCAACCCTCCATTAATTCTCATATCAGTCATTACGCAAAGTGGGAATTATTGACTATCGAGTTCTGGGTCAAGTTCAAAAATGTCCAACTTGCTTGTTGGGCTTCGTCGAGACTCAATTGCGGATTAATTAGATCCCCGTGATATCGGGTCTGTATGTGTGTTAAGATATGTGGGATGGATGGTGTATTTGCGTGCATGTGGGTAGGTAGGTACCTAACTCGATGGTTGGGCAAGGCATAAGGGAATTGCATTGCATGCCACATAATCGTGGGAGTGTTTCCCATCAAGATACACGTACTGGCTATAATACCCTCTCGCATAAATATATCTGCAGCATGCATTTACGTGTATACAGGGTGGCCTGAAAGTACAGCCACCCGAAGGTAGATACCAAAGTACGTAGCGCGATACGTAATTCAAAGAGATTCCTTGAGCTCGTACGAAAGGATACAGCTACTTTTCAAGCCACGTCATGGAGACTTTGTTTTGGGTTATTTCATGAATTTTTAGGATTTTCAGATTTGTAAAAAAAAATGTAGAACGTTACGTCGATTTAATTGTAGCGATATATATACGATCAAGGACTGCTAGATCACCGGGTATGTATCCGTGCGCCTGGAGAAAGCTGAAGCAAGATACGTGGCGTACCAACAAAGCTAAATGTACTTTATGCATCCGTGCCCTCGTTCCGCCATTTTACACGAACAATTAGATGTATAATCGAAGATAGCCCAGATTTTCGAGAGAGAGATAAAAATACCCAAATCTCCGATAGGCATACGCGTAAAGTCATTTCTTTAATGGTCAGTGACCAAAACCCAATATACGGTCACCGAAGGTCCAACCCCGAAAGCCCAACCGGATCCAATGTTCGGAGTCCATTACTGTCACAATAAGGAACTACGACCAGACATATACAGTAAGACCCGAAGTAAGTAATGTATCAGTAAAAAAAAAAAGGAATGCACCTGCCAGCCAACTTCAGTGTAGTATTATCAAGTGAATGGAGGAGACCACCAAAAAGCCCAGACGGTTTCTCGATGGGTGGGGAGAGGGCTCGGTAAAAAATACATAAGAAGAATGATACGAAGGAAAGGAGGGGGGTCAGAAAAGAAAGGAAAAAAGTAGTAGGAACGAAAATACTTGCCGAAGTAAAAAAGGATCCCGAATCGGGGCATTAGCATAAGCCAAGCGAGCGCTTGGCCATATAGCACGGAAATAAATAGCCCCCGGTATCTGCGCCGGAGACGTTTTAGCATAGAGAGACGCACAGTTCGGCTAAATGCGAACGGACCCTTCGACTGACTCTGGTCCTACGTGTGAGTCTCATGAGGGCTGGGTTAACGTGGGTGAAAGTGCGTGAGAGGGTGACCCAAACGTGAGTTCTGGTTCTAACTCCTCTAGTCTCATCTCTGTCGGCGAGGGACAAGGGTGGCTAGATGGGCCAGGAAGATAGCCTCCAGGGAACGGCGTTTGGTCAGGATGTGGTTGTCATCGGAAGGCACAGGACCCGACGCTGCCATTGTCCACTGGGCAGGACGCCGATCGGCGACGTCCACCGCGGAATCTATTGTTCTATTTCTAGTTTGTGTAACCTCCGACGTGGACGTGTTTGACGACCGACGTCAACGATATTATCGGTTTGATTAGACGCCGTGTTAGTTAGGGACGGATCCGATGGGAATAAAAATTTTAACTTGGGACTAAAAAAATCTGCGAATGGTCTTTGTGTTGAGGATATATTTTTGGGATTGTGGATTTTTTCAAGTCTTACAGGAATTTTTGATTTACAGATTGAATTTTTTAATTGGGACAAACTTGTTTTTATTAGATAACACGGTTAGATGATTTTGACTAGATGAATGACTTACATGGGATACTAGGGGATTTGGGTGTTTGCGCAGGCTTGTTCTTTTTTCTTGTTAATTTAGGTATAAACACGCTTTATATACTATCCGGTAGCTATTGATTCCCTTGGGAATCTTGTACCTCATTTAGATAGACCAGCTAATCTCACTGTCAGAGATGCCTATCGCTAAGCAGGCAGCCTGTTAGCGCCAGAGATTAGAGGAGCCCATCTAAAGTGTTAGTAAGGTTCTGTGTGAGCGTCCCGCGACGCTCTACGTTTCGAACGACACGAAGATTATTAGATATCCTAAACCTAGTACAGCCAAATCCAACAAGTTATTTCTAATAGCGCGAACATTTGAATTACAAGAACGATCACCTAAATCCTCTGTACATTTTTTATCTAAGATTACAATAAAAAATTACAACTCGAGACAGACTCGTACACCGCCAACCACTAAAATTAACAAATTTACCTATTCCACTTAAAATCTAAGAACTAAGGTATACCAACACATAAACATATATGACTTCTAAAGTTCGATGAAAATAACCCTAATCAAGTACCGTTGATAACGAGTGACGCAATAAGGTCGTGCCCGTAGAGCGTCGCAAAGTAAAAGTCAATTTTGTCAGCACCACTGACCAGAACCTTACCTGTGGTGAAGAGAACGATGGCCTTGAGACAGCTGTACTCCGCAGGATCGACGTGCAGCGCCTTGAGCTTCTCCACCTGCTCCTGGAAGATCCTGATGTGGTCCATGAAGGCGACGACGCGATCGGCGGCCATAGGCGAGGCGTGTAAACCGGCCGCGGCCAATAGTGGCGCCACGTGTAGGGGCATCGAGCACTGACTGGCGTTCAGGACGAAGAGTTCGCTCCAGACTAACCTCAAAAGAGCCACCTGATCCGTCACCTGGAGGTCCGGGAAGAACGGTATGTTCCTCGCCCACTCGACGGCCGAGAAGAGAAGACGCGCCGCGAGCTCGCATATGTTTTCGATACCCATAATATTGTTCGTCTGTAAGCACTGCCCGTATCGCGAGGTTGGATACGGTTCCGCCCTTAGTAGCAAATTTATGTATGACGACAGATACGAGTGTCCGTTTAGACTGGCGCACGCGATCGCGTCGCCATTGGTCAATGAAAATTGTCCAGGTAGGCCTGGTATGGCTGGCTGCGACGGTGGCACCCTCCCTCGTTGAACGGCTGAAACAGAAGAGGCCAAGACTGATTAGCCCTTTGTGTATGAAGCACGACGTAAACGACGGACAAGAAACAACGAAAGCCAAAATTGGTTTCGTTCCATTGTTGAGGAATATTGTTACGTGCCAATCCAGATGGCGCTGGTGGGCTACACTGTATATAGATATCACCGGTTACCACCCCCTTCCGAACGATAGCCATTCCCACATTCCAACGTGTTTCTTCACGGACTCTTCACTTCGGCTTCGCATCCTACTTTCTTACGCTTATCGATGCAGTCACGCATCGGCGAGTACGGCACGGCGTAACGTAGATGCGGGTTAGACCTTTCGACGTAACATCGCGCCATGGGGAATATACATTGAAAACATGAAGGCACTATGGCGAATCGATTGCGTTACGTCATACGCCATTCGAATCGACGGTCCATATAAATTACACGGTGTACCCTCTCTCTCTCGCCGAGTAGTTTTGCTGTTTCATTTATTATTCCTCAACGATTTGCATTACGCTACTAAGATCCAAACGGCCTAAGTTGTACTGAAAAATCCATAAAATTAGGTATGACCCAAATCAAGCCTAATTTTTATCGAATAATCCCGGATTTTAAATTCGCCAGATCTTTTCCACAGTCGATTACGATATCTATAAAAGAAATTGCCTTGATCGCCATAGATCATTCAACTAGCACAGATGGCATATCGAACTATTCGCGTAGGGTTACAAGTGTAATCGGCAAGGTCGTCCAGGGTCTTTGAACATGGCAGAGCAGTAGAGACAGGTGAGGAGCCACATGCAAGTAAGTACAAAGTGTGCTCCCATACGAGGCAGGCTATAAGGTAGATAGGTAAAAAGAAGGTAGGAAGGTAGGTAGGCAGTAGGATACGGATTTCTTGGTAGACCGTGGATGGACCAACACCTGGCGATGCTGACAAGATGACGCTCTCGCACATACAGCACCTACACACAGGCTGGTCCGTGTCGTTCACATTCATCTTGAAGTATGTACAAATATTAACGACTGACAAACATAAGGCCCCGACTCTTGGCCAGTGCCAACGACAACAGGATAGCCAATGGACCAAGCCGGTAACGCATGACGCAACTAGGGACTCAGTCAAAGGATGATGTAGGTAAGGCGCATGCGCATAGAATTTGAAAAATAAAATAATAAGCGCCATTGGCTTTATATGGCACTTCGATCTTCATTGTACGCACGTCAGTCCCATTTGATATTTGAGTGGTACGTGGTAGCGTCTGAAGTCCATGCCGAGAGGTTGTACCAACCTCAGAACTGCGAATGACCGCTGCAAGTGATTGGCTATCACGACAGTCAGTCTGACAGAAATAGACAATATTTGAAATCGAGGTAAACCAGTAACAGGTAACTGGTACCTAGTCTGGTTATCAGCTGACCACGTAAGGTCACGTGTGAGCATGGACGAAGCCAGGAAGAAATGAATCGATCCTCTTCGACGCGACCCGTTAACTTCGCTAACCCATCCAAGTTCAGCCTCCAAGAAAGTCAAACAGTCCCGTTTGATCTCCAAGTACAGAGATCAAAGATTGCGACGGTTATCTATATCCTGATCTAACGATCAAATCATATACAGATAATCGTCATGGAACGTGTATAACAATATGTAACAGACGTGAAAACTCATAAATTGACTACCTGGACCAGGGTTAATACGACTCTCTAGGACCTGACCAACCGGCGCTGAGGTCATCATTCATTTTCCAAGGTCCATGAGGTCTGGTCCAGGACGTATCAACAAATTGCGGGTACCCATCGAAGCGTATAGGACCAGACCGGGGGTGCCGGTGGGGTCGGAGCTGTGCGCGAATACACGTAGGACACGGATGCTGGGTACATCGAAGATCATCCAAGGAAGGATATCGGGAACGAGACTTGAAACGGCTCAGGCCATGGCGATCGAGTAAGGTTGAGACGGTTGAGAAGGTCGAGAAGGTAGGCTCGTACGGTTGAAGGTGGATCCTTACACGTACTTATAGAGTCTGGAGTCCAGGACTCAAAGACCCGGGACGAGAAATGGCGCCCTGCTGGGAGAAGAACGCTGGATTCCAACCTCCGCCCGCAGCTAACGAACGCCGAGAGAGGAAACGAAGGTACGAAAGGTGGAATGAGGGAACGAAGGTACGGACCTCGGATGAAACGTAGGAACGATGAAACCAATGGACAAATCTTTTCTCTGCCGCGAGATCATCGCTCAGACCATTTCTCTTTGAATTTCATATACCTTATACTGCCTATATGTACTTATCTACCTAACAACCCGCCTAACCTTCATCGTAGGTGAGCAATGTACTATTTATGTTCTATACGGTATATCCCAGGTCGACAAGTGTGCGCCTGGACTTGCCTATAAACCTGGGTACCCTGTGTGTAGTCAGGGACCATACTGGACCTATGTTCAAGTATGTCCCTATTCTTCGTGTTCTCAACTTGACTTTCGACGTGGGATTATACAATGACGTCGAGGTGACACGCAAAATGAGATAAACTTGTTTTGAAGATGCGGGTGAGCTTGTCCAGATTAAAAGATATCTCGATGATTCATTCTCGTTATCGCCAAGACTCCGTATCTCTTTCGTTTAACCCTTTACTTTTTATTTTTTTCATCCCGTTCGGCGGTTCCGGGTCGCCGTTGGTAGTCGTCATTATCGGATTTATCGATCCCTTTTATGGCAGTGGGTTTTATACCCATTTTTTTTTTCTTAGGGAGAAATTTGAACTTTGTTAGGGCTGCGTGGGTCTTTTTTTGGGATTTTAGAGCATATGCGAACATGTGGAGACACTACTTTATGGCGCACCTCTACGTGAACATGAAATTAGCATGATGCAGTTCTCGATAACGTCCCACTATGGTGGATGTAACGTGTTTCTATAGTATGTAGATTTGGTACCGTTACTTGGTACCGACTATATCGGTATAGTAACGTTCTAGAATTGCCGGTTGGGTTCTTATATCGAGATGACGTCGTAGGCTTACACTGTATTCCAAGTGCTACCAGCGATGGTATCAAGAGTTTTAAAAATGAGATAAGTGAAAGAAAAAAAGTCCAATCGTCTTTACTAAACAAAGTCCTAAAAAAATCAATCCAAAAAAATACTAATAATCACCAGTCGAGTCTATCAACAATTATTCCTGCATACAAGCAAATAACCGATAGACTAAACAAGACGGGTCAAAGATCGAGGAGCAAGATCAGAAAAGCACGAAAAATCTGTATCTTACGAAATTCCTAAGATCCAATAAAAAAAACCGTAATTTCATCGTTACATCAAGAAAAATGCAATACGATTACGTAGTACGGTCTATCGGCAGTTATATGTAAAAAGTTGTATCGATATTTATACTTATTTCGAAATTTTAACCTTTTCCAAAAATTCATTAAAATCCCACTTTCGCCGATTCGTCTCGAATTTGAAATCTACGCCGTTCACGGCACGTCCGTCATCGTGCCTATACCATGGTCACCATAGTCAACCGTGTAAAACCTACGGTGTCCCATGGATCTCGGAAGAGATTTATATGAGATTGAGAAGATGAGAGACCCTGAGCAGACGCTACAGGTAACACGTGGCGAGGTCCTGGGCCCTGAGAGAAGTCCTCTCTCACGGGACGTAGATTGATGATCCGAGCCGGGCCGGCACGAAAGATGCCAGCTATCGCTTTCTTGCGCGCATACATACATATATGCATGGATATGCGCGCGCGCGCGCGCTGAGAAGAACGCAGGAGGCGAGAGAGTTCCACGATTCCTCAACACAATAAACTGGACCCCCAGCATCACCGTCACGCATCACTCAAAATAATTACAAACACTGAAAATGACGATTAATCTTGTATACCGTGTGTATGAGCAGCGCGCGCATGCGCACTACGGACAAGCGAATAGAGCGCAGTCCCGTGCGCCACTAATAATAAACGAATTACGACAGGCCTGATTGAGGGGGATCCTGCGGTGCTTGATTTAAAATGCTAATTTTTATCTTTTCATTTAGATGTTTTTTTATCTTTTCTTTTTTCAATCCTTGTCCTCTTTGACTATGCCCAGCATTCCTATTACGAGTACCATTACGGATTTCGTTGAGACGATCATCGAGGCGCGTGTTTTGAAGCAATTTTTTAATGGCGTGTTAATGAAGGAAAAGTTACAAAAAATAATTATTGTATTATATAATACATGATATGTGTTGTACGATATTTACTATGCCTTATTTATATTTTGAATATATTTCATATAATTTCATTTATATTTTTTCGTGTATATTACGTATCATTTTTGAAATATTTCATCAACAATTTCCTCATCAACCTGACAGAAAGGGTAAAGGTAAAATTTGAATTTATCTCCAAAAATACCTGATATAACCGACAGGTGAACGAATCTACTTTCGATATTTTTTTTTGGCTTTAAAAAAAATTTCCCAATGCCTGTTTACCTCGTCGTCAAAAATTTATAACGAGTTCTCATAAACGTCCGTAGGTAGGTGCTAGTGGAAATGAATAAATACACGTTGTATCTCTTACGTGCGAGGCCGATTAAACTTGCGGCTCTATAAATATTTCGTTGGTCGGACGATTGAGAGAAGACGAAAAGATATAAGGAAAGAGAAAAGGAAGAAAAAAAAATAATAACTTTAGATTCACCCATGATAAATACCGAAGTGTCTATGAGCGCGTATTCATAAGTGGATGAGACGAAATAAGAAGACGCGTATACGAGATAAAAAAAATCGTCCGCCTATCAAAATCTTCTCGAAACGTAAACTGCTGGAAGCGAAGAAGAGCGTGCTTTATAACGCCATACGTGATCCTACTTTATTTTATCTCCGTTGTGTCCAGACATTAACGTCTCCGCGCTATGAACAGTTATCACTGATTTGCATAATTCAAACTACCGTCAGACTGTACTACCGGGATTTCTACTGTGTCGTAGTGAAGAATATCGAAAACTCCCGACTAAAAAAAAACCCATAATTTTCGAATCCGCAATGAATGAAAAAACGAAAAAAAAAATTAGAAAAAATTTTCAAAATAAAAATCCGATATATCGATCGAACGCTTGGCGATCATTAAATTCACTTGTTACGTCACTGACCAGATTCACAGCTGTGATTTTATATAAAATCGATAAAAAATGTTAACTGCCACTGGCTATCTCAATATCCAATGGATTAATGGCCTTTCCTTAAAAGATATTTCGTGCCAGGGAAAGCACAAGCAAGCATATCGAAAGGTTCTAAAAAGAATATATATATATATATATAAGTTCGTGCAAGATTCTCGCCAGGAATGGAAGTGATATTCATCCACCTACAATTTCTCCAATGTTGACGACCTATATGAGGATCAGGAGGTCATTGGGCCAGCGAGCCATCTAGCGAGCCAGCAGTTTACTACTATCCAGCATCCGTCCTCATCTCATCTTAGATCTACGGCCATTTACTTAAAAAAAAAGGTATATATATACACACACACCTGCAGTTAGCATAGTAGCCAAGACGGGTAGAAAATGCCAAGAGCCAATCGCGATGGACCATTTTCACACCTCGACCATGTTGGTACTTATAGCTCAATAGCTCCGACGAGTCGTACCAGTTTGAGATTCGTGCAATATAACCGAGTCGCGTTGAATAGCAAGCAGAGTAAAAGGTCTTCGGTGCGTCACGACGCCTCGCGCCGGTTCTTACCTACGACGCCTCGTAAACTCCCGGTGTGTTTGAGTCTCTGCTAACAAAGTCCCTGGACTCCAACCGACGCCATAACGATAGAGATCGCTGAATTATGGACCGCCGCTTTCCATTCGATTTCAAACTTTAAATAAGATATACTTTAATACCGACGCGCGCGTCGTTACACCCGAAGCTAAACCGTACCGGGTTTGGATTGTGAATTTATGCGGTTGGTATAACTGTGGCATTTGGAATTTTTGATGTCTTACTTCGTGCAGTTGGCACTCTCGGGTGGGACGCGTGAAGAATTGGGAATTAATGGCGTGCCGAATACGTCTTTCTTTTTCTCAATTTGGTACCTTAAACTTGAGTCATCGGTACCCAATTGTGACCAAAAATGCTGAGTGACCCAAATCAGAATAACCAAAATGGGTAACCCAAAATTTCTTCGATAAAACCAAAAAATACGTTAATCGACCGAAAAATTCCATTTTTTGGGACAAAATTATCGCAACCGTTATTTTCGAATTTCATTGCAATTAACAATTCCAAAAATAACGTCCACCTGATCCATTCGCACTGCACCTACGCGACCACGTGTTCGCGTAGGTGTTTACTTATGACGTCCATGGCTCTACGAGAAGAATTAAAGAGGGACCGACGCGCCCCATCTCCCTACCGGGTGACTCTATTTATTGAGAGTAATTATCGAATAAATTCAAACTATTCGCTATTAAGTCGATATCCCTCGGAGGTGATCGTACCTAGTGTGAGTCCGTATACGCATAGAGTGTGTGTTCTCATTTTTCTCTACTCATTTATTTATTTCGCTCTTAGCTGACGGCACTTGGGGCACGCGCTCGAAATGGGCGCGGAGGCGGGTGGTATCGTGTATGCAAATAGAGACCGAATGAATTTGACGTTAAAAGCGATAGTGCCTAAGCGCGACGTAGCTTAGCGTACCTTAAGCACGTAGCTCGGCTCGTACATAGATCAGCCGGAGGAGTTCCGGTTCGAAGGTGCGAAAAGGTGGGAGGGCCTTATAGAAGCGTAGCACGAACGATAGCATCAACGATTTCTCAACGATGGTCGTTAATTGTTAAAAACAAAAAACCTATAAAACCATTACGAGCATCGATTAAGACACTTAAAGTGAGTCTCGCTGATAATTTGGCAATTAAAAAAAATCAAGCTACCTCAATTGGGCCTTATTAAAAATAAAGAAAATAACGTATGGCAATAGGATCTACGAAAAACAGATACCGATGACGGTTATTATTATTAGCGTTCAAAATCCCGATAAAAAATGGGCCTTACTGTATCAGTCTTATCCAACGCTTATCAAACTTCCCAATTGTCAAGTCCGCGATGCCGTCTTTTATGCACTTGTTACGCCAACCTTGACACCCGTGCCGATTCTCACGATCTCTCCTTGATAACGAGAGCAGAGTGCGACGACAATGGAGTGCAGTGTCGGCGCGGTTCTATTGGGCCTGATCAATCGTGTAATTGGGACAGTCTTAGCGCCCGGCCTTACGCGATTGTCCGATTAGGAGAATGAGTAATGAAAAAAAAAATTTAAGTATAAAAAACAACAAAGATCATTTCAAGGGAGATCGTACCGATTTAAGATGACGGCAGAGACTAAGTGCCAGACTTCCTAGTTGACTGTGAAGCGATTTCTTGTGCTACACTTTTTTTTTCATTTTTTTTTCTTTTTCACCAAATTTACCTCTTTTTTTTCGTACGCAGAGAAAATTACACTAAAAGGTACTATGTCGTAAATGTCGGACTTCTTGCGGCATTTTTGAGCAAGTACCGCGTATCTAAAAGTGGTCCCTGACGTAATGCTTTTCGTAGCCGCGTGCCCAAACAACACGCATGTCTTAAGGCACGTTTCATACGTGGCAAGTCAGGGCCGTATTACGTAGGTAGAAGAAATAGGGGGTTCCTAAAAAAAAAAAGAGGCAGACTTTCACAATGTACGAGCAAGTTTAATTGATTAATTATACGAAGACAAAGTCACGGATAATTTATCAGTGGGATCGAGAATAACGATCTTCGTCGAAAAAAAAAAAATCATCTGGAGACTGGTCCACGTGGACGATCCAGAGAAGCGAGGGAAAAGGATGATAGGGATAAGAGTCATGTCCGAGACGACGCTCCATCGCGTCGAAGGTGGCAAGTGGAAAGAGTCGACGCCGGCGTCGCGGTGACTTGGCGAAGCAGGAAATTCGCTGGAACGAGTCTACGCCGTGACGTCACGTGTTTATAAATACAAACGCCTGACGTAACGAAGGAGTTCCTAACAGGACGAAGGATGGCCCGAGGCGTCCTGTCGCGCGCCTGACTCATCGCGCCGCGACGCGGACATCTCCGATTTCTGCCCGATTTTCGGTGCCGTCGTTGTAAGATAAAAAAAATTGAAAACCCAATAAATCGATCGATTGTCAATCGATCCCGAAATTTTTCCTTGGCTTCTCAAGCACCGTAGCAGGATATGGGTCCTATTATCAAAATTTGAAATATCAATTTTGTAAATGATCGTTCAACGATTCCGTAAACCCGATTCGAGGAATCGATTGAATATCGGCCCGAACGCGGATAAGGAGGAAAAAGGGCGAAAAAAAATGGATAAACAAGAAAATTCAAGGCATATAGTTTCGCGTTTCGAAGGTGTTGGAGATGGTGCATACACCTGCGGATTGAGATGGGCGGAATCCAGTCTTCGAGGAATAACTGGTATTAATACGTCACGTAATTACCGTGCGAGCATTCCAGCGTGGCTTAGGCTCGGGTTAGCCACAACTCGCGGAAGAAACGGGAATGCAGCGTGCTCGGGCCCCGTCCGGGCAGTTTCCATGCGAGCGACGCCGCCCCGGGGCGTGCTTCTGTTCCGAGCCATTATGATAATTTTTTGGCGGAAAGAAGAAGAGTCGACTCACTCTCCTTTCGATCCACATACATTAATGCCAGGTCGAATTCCAATCAACTTTTAAAAACGAGTTTGATAATTTTGATATTAATTTTTCCCTTTTCTCAATATAACCAAATCAATTTCCAAAACACTCTGAAAGACCCAAATCAGTAAAAAAAATTCGTCCATACCAAATACCAGTCTCACCTACTCGATCGCTGTATAATATTTTCCAAAATTCCTAACCCAAATAAAAAATTGCGCAAGACGAGCGCACTGTATAAATCAAAAATAAAAAAAAACCCGATCGAAACTGGGATAAATCTGCGGTCCCGTTTTATACCGTAAAAGCAAATGCCGAATAAGAAACCAATATAGATATACTCGCGTGCATAAAAAAGAGAGAGAGAGAGATCCGCTCGGGAGAGAGGAAAGGATAAGAAAAGAGAAAAGAGAGGTCGGAGGAGGTTACAAGGTTACACGCGTCCAGAACGGGCCTCACCGGGCCCGCCTAAGATTCCCACGGTGTCTGCTCGCGGCGAGGCCCCGGCTCGCATGCTACGTCCAAACGCTACGCTATGTGAGCAACATTAACGTTGAGGAAGGCAGGGAGAAGAGGGGAGGGCAAAGGCGGAGGAGGAGAAGGTGGGACCACGCAACAATCATACGCGCCGTTATTAATATCTGCTTTCGTTCTCGAACATGGCGATTCATCCCCGGTTACCAAACAACGTCGACGGGCCCAAGCCATCGGTTCGCCAGGATTGAACTGTTGTATATTAAGTACTCGGAACAAAAATACCTGTGGGTACGCCTTGAGCTTCCCTATACGATACCCAAGAGTAATGCACGGTCGATAGTAAAAAATTAGTCTATACCGATAAAAAAATCGATACCGATCTCGATCTTCAGAATCACGATCAAAAATTCGTAATCGATAAAAAAAATCGATGAGACCAGACTTCACTGACTTATCGTTAATCCCGTCTTTCAAAGTACTGCCGATTCCTGGCGAACGCCTCGCAGCCTCGAAGTTACGAGTCCAGGATCGGATTGGAATGGATTCGAGAGGGCAGTAATTACCACGAGAGCGATGCAAATAGCAACAGCCGTTATCCGCGGAGAACCCACCTGCCTTGCTGCGAACCAGTCCATGATAGTATATATATACATATAGAGCATATAGTCGCTATACCGAGTGTCCAAGTATAAATGCAGACTGCCTAAGCTATACTTGACTCAATACATACCAGGCAGGATACGTAACAGAGTACGGTAACGACAATTTTTCATTGACGACATTCCAGGCGTCTCAAAGTAAAGTAACCGGGGGGCCTCCCCGTGTATACTGGGTCAGAAGGATACGCGGCCATATTGAAAAAACGAAAATCATACGTCATCGTTAATCATCCTATCTAGAAATTGCGACATCATTTTTTGCCCGAGTGACGAGGGTACCGAAAAAAAAAAAATGTTGGAAAAAATAAGAAACGGGGTGAAAAGGAGGAAACGGGAGATATGCATACCGGAGAAATCCACACGGAGACGTAATCGTAAGGCCCCGGAAACGTGTATACGGGGTCCCGTGTAAAACCGTACGGCAAGAAATCTCATGACTTGAAAAAGCACGCGCGGCCTCATAGAAACTTACCTCGACGTATAGTAATGATTATCTACGGTATAATGTCTGGCGATGTTCTGGGCCTTACCACTGGGTGCCTCGGTCGACCGTAGACGTAGAGAAATTGCCAGGAAAGTCTCTTTAATTCCTGGTGGAAGACATCGAGGGCGAGCAGTGGGTAACCCAAGAGAGTGCACCGGCCCAATGGTGGCAGGGAGATATGTAGATTGTACATATATATGCATATACATATACCTGGTGTCTATCTATATATCCATTTATCTATGGCACTGCGCATGCTCTTAATAACTTCATACGTTTCTACACGCATAAGTAGATACGTATATTTACTATCAGACTACCAACCCACAAGCATGTCCTATACTATGTATATGTATACTATATAAGTATCGAGCTGGCCGCGTTACCGGTGAACTTTCACATTCTGATTATTGTACGGGAGCCCGTGCTCCGGGGGCCCGGACAAGGCCCAAGAGGTCAGCGGCGGGTTTAAACGATCAGAAAAGTTCTACAGTGCGTATATAAAAAAAAAGTAAAATTTCGCGACCGGCCTCAAACTTATATCGAACCGAAAGTTTGTATCCTGTTCCGCTTTTTTTTTTGAAAAAATATTTTTTCCAAAATCTGCGGAATTTTTTAACGAGTGACGTCAGAGGTAACGGGGGGAGGATTGACGTGACCAAAATCACTGAATATGCATAGGGTCATGAACGACTGTTAATCCCCCTTGTGGGTTGGTGTCAGGCTCTTCTTGACCCATAGGCTTTTTGTCATGCTAATGCGCTACTTTGTATTGTAATGTTCGGAAAGAGATTATACGGGTAAAGTGGATGATGGGAGTAAAGACAGTTGGGGGGATGACGGAATGCGATTTAATGTTTTTGGCTTTTTTTTTTCGTTTTTTTCCAATTTCCTTACGACCGCCTATAACCTAGATAAACCCGATATGGTAGTATGTGGATATACGGTAAATAGAAGAAAAAAGAGAAGAGTCATTGTAAGAGAGGAAAGCGATAAAGATAGATATAAAAAAAATACGTCACCGGTAAATAAGCCGTATCGAGGGTAGTAGCCTAGAAACGAACGGCGACGTCAAGTCGCCACGGTTTATTAATCGCAATTAACCGCGTACCGGAATCGCGAAAGTAGTGCGGCGTCATTAAGTAACGAGGCGATGCTATAGATGGAATGTCGCGGATTGATCGGTGCGGAATCTGCGGAAACAGGATACGGTAATAAAGATTATATAAATATATATATATAAATATATATATATATAAATATATATATATATATATATAGATAGATATATCCAGCACTGGTCGGATTACTAATCATTTCCCGGGCCCAAGAAACCCCGCTAATTGATTAAAGTCACGATCCTGACCCTGCCGTAATATCGGCAATCTCGAACGAGAATGGCTAGGTCGCTTTGGTGGGCCCTTCTTTTTCCCAACCTTTTACCTCTTCTGTAACCTCTCTCTCCTCTTTTTCAATTTCTCTATACGTTCCTTTTTCAATGCCACTCCTGGTATACCCTTTTTCTATTTACTTCGATGGGGCCTTACCCCGCCATATGACCAGTTAGCTATAGAGCCTATTGTGCTTGATCATCAGGAAAACAATGTCTAATTTCAGTTAATATGGCTAATGGGGGTTTTAGACCCGTTCCAAGGATGCACCTCTCTCTCTCTCTCTCTCTCTCTCTCTCTCTCTCTCTCTCTCTCTCTCTCTCTCTCTCTCTCTCTATCTATCTCTATCTCTTACTTTCTCTCCTACAAAAATAGAATGCATCACCCCATAGATAAATGAAAAGTTAGATGCACCCACGAGCAGACCCTTACTCTGTCATCATTAACCAAGCCTAATTGTACAGCCATTGGATAATCCGATTCACCCCCCTGATCCCATCGTTATCCTTAAGATGATTAAGGATCAGTGTTAATCCGATAAACAATATATATATATATATTTTTTTTTTCATAATTCACTCAGTTTTGACATGCGCCTTACGGCATATAACTAGAACTAACCTAACCCAACGTGGACGTTAAAAGTATTGCATCGTGCAATTACCGTGCAATTATTATGAGTTTAGGAACACACGAGTTACTCGATGATGACTTTATGAATACAGGTTCGCCGTGGATTCAGAACGAAATTAGGGTTATTTGTACAGACTGTCTATACGAATGTATAGACATACAAAAATATATATATAATTTGTTGCATCAATATAATTAGGTTCGACAAAATTGACTTACAGTCAGTGAATAGCGCGAAGCACGATGATAAGTAGCGTCGAGTATCGGAGGATCAATGATTTAGTAAAATTTTCAGCCGCGCGCTTTGATATCGCACCGAATACGATTTTAAGGTAAAGGCGAGCTCGCAATTAAGGGTTAATTAAATTGAGCGGCTTCCTAGATTTCTGTAATCATCGCGGACAGTATCTGCGGGGTAATCTTCAGCGCATCCTGTCTGCCTGGGGCAAGCACTGGGCCCGGGGTCCACGGAAGGAAGGGGCCCTCAGGTAAGGTCATGCACCCCGCTGACCTCGGAGCACAGTCTCCTCTTGCCAGGCCCCTCATCCTTATCCTCAACCTCAACCTCATCAGCTACCCACCACCCCTTGCCATCTCTCTCTCTCTCTCTCTCTCTCTCTCTCTCTCTCTCTCTCTCCATTATGCCGCACTACCATTTACCAGAAATCGGTGACTGTTGCTGGTGCCAGACTCTGGAACCATCTACCTGTCCATATACGCGAGTGCCCTTCTTTTGTGACGTTTAAGGCCGCTCTGTATTCTTTCTTACTGGAGTATCAGATTAATCTATAATTTATAAGATATTATTATTATTATTACTACTACTACCACTACTACTACTACTACTACTACTACTACTATTATTATTACCAATATCATTATTATTATTATCTTCATCATCATCATCATTGTTAAATACCATTACTATCATTCATACCTTTATTAACAGTTGTCATATTTGTACTTACGAGGTCTTAGACCTCAGGACAATAAATTACGTTCTCTCTCTCTCTCTCTCTCTCTCTCTCTCTCTCTCTCTCTCTCTCTCTCTCTCTCTCCCTCTCCTCTGTCTTTTTAAACGCTCGCCAGTCCTTTCTTTACGTACACCCTGTATAGAATCCTGTGTATATATATAAGAAACAGCGAGGGGCCTTCTTACGTGCTCGACTCGAATTATTGTCAAAACGCGAGTAGTCAGCATATAATGGGCGGATGTCGCTGTGACAGGGCAGAAAATGCGAGCGTCCCTTGTGGGAAAGCGTCGGTTTACGCCATTTTGTTTAACCTCAATTTTTTCCCTTCACCTTTATTCTTTCTTCAGATTCCCTCCCGAGGAATAATAAAAATTAAGTCTTGCCCACCTATCGTCATTCACGTTACGGAGGAAGTGACGTCGGGACCTGCTGGATTCTCGTGCATGTTGAAAACCCACCTTGAGGAGTCCCACGTGAGCCGTAATTAATGTTAATGTCTAATCTAATTCGTCCATAACCTTAAATAAAGTCTGGACGATGGTTAACGATCGGTTTGGGCCTTACGTATGCACCTTAAACAAGGTCAGATCTTATCCTAGCGTGAAGAATCAAGTCCGAATGGTAGCGGAGGAGAATGGGGCAAGCGTGAGAACCCAGGGACGTAAGGCCGACGGGGCGGGAGAGGGGCCTTACCGTATGCGGGGACCCATGGAATCAAATGTTTACATATACTTCGGGCCCGGTTTAATGTGTGTTCGGCACACTTTGTATTTGGTTCGTAACATTTTCTTGTGTTTGGGCCTTATGCATAGTCGTAGGGACCTATTGTACGTTTGCCGAATCACGAATTGCTGTACTATGAATATGCATTTACGTTTTCGAAAGTTATCTACGATTTTGGTCTGTAATCTGCTTTCGGCTATTCGTTACAAACGGTTGGTACTACTGATGTGGCGGGTTAAAATAATACACTCGGTCATTACCTTCGCCTCGAATTCGTTTTGGGCCCGTTGACTTCATTTTTACTTCGGGTTTTTATGAAGCTAACCGCGATTTTGTAAGCGAGCCCCTCTTTGAGACTCTCGCTCTCCTTTTTTTTTCTTTTGTCTTTCTTTCTTTTTTTTAACTTGAACGGAGGCAATTATACTTTTACTTTCTTTGAGGTAAACGCTGAGAAATATTTACGGAACGCTGCTCTGAGTTACACATGTGCTTAAATTTCCCAGATAACAGAGATCAGAAACGACGATTAATTAATCTTCATTATTAATAAAAAAAAAATATATATGTATAAACCATCTAACGCTAATATTTTTAACCAGTAACTAAAAGCTCGTCCACACCGTAATCGCGATCAGCATATTTAATTTTTCCAATTTCCTTTAAATTCTTACGGAACGGTGTGCTCGAGCTCGAGAGTGTTCAAAATGTATCGAGGAACATTCCAAGAAAATATAATTTTTCAATAATTTTTTTTCTGTTTACAGTAAAAATCGATTCTTCGTATCGCCACAAAATATAACACGATTTTAGAATAAAATACAAATGAGGATCCAAAGATGACCCCGTCTGGTCGAAATATGAATTTAAATTGCAAAATAAAACAAAAAAACAAAAGGATCGTAGATCCTACGCAAAAACAAAAGCCAACCTCTCTGTCTCGTCTCAAACCTAACAAAAGGCTCTACGACGTAATTGACTTTGAAAATAAAAATTTCAAGTACAATCCCCACTAAAGATTTCCGTGACAACACGAAGAATCATCTTGCGCAATATAACTGAACACGTATTCACAATGTCCCATACGTGTCCCCGACGCACCTTCACTCCCCATTCACTTTCTTTTTAATAAGTTCAATAAAAGGGTTCAGTACAATGCATACCTTCCCGGCGCATGCCCATCTTGATGCACTTTCTCAGCCGGCAGTACTGGCACTGATTTCTATGGTGTTGGTCGATGGGGCAGTTCCTGTTCCCTCGACACGAGTACGTCAAGTTCCTCCTGACACTCCTCTTGAAGAAGCTCTTGCATCCTGATAGAAAAACACGACAATCATGAGTGACATTCATGTAAAAAAAAAAGGAAAATATAAAAGAAAAAGAAAAAAAATATATACAGCAGTGGCGATAAAAACTAATCATCATCTACATGGTTGAATGATTTGCTCGCATCTCATAATCGTTATAAGGACGATCATCGTACTGGATCTAGAAATGACTTCAGAACTGATCCCAGACCAGTCATACACACCTGGCGTATTAATTCACAAGGATACGAGAAAGCCATAGAAATGTATTATCCAACAAGGAAATACTAACGTGATCGAAATCCGTTGATGAGAATCTCCCACGTAGGGATGCTGGTGGCGGGGATGATTAATACGAATCTTTCGCAATGCCAGGAATAATACAGTACGGGATATATCGTGCGTCCAGCTGGATGCGTCGGGACGCTGATTTACGAGGCGTCCTCGAGGACGTAAATAAGAAAAAAAAAGAGCCCCGGGAGTAGGATAGGTGCGCATGCGCGAGAGAGGAAATAATGCATGGCGGGAAATTTAAGATTTTTTTTTGGTTTAGTAAAAAAAAATTTTATACTCAAAAATTCAACTTGACTTTTCTGTCAAGTTTTTTTTTCCGAAAAAAAGAGCAAACAATTTCTGCAATCTCCTTGGATCCCACGGTCGGAAGTGACTTCTGTTCCTCGCGACCCCAGGCTCAGACTTGAGCATTTAACTTCGACAGCACGCGACTCCGCACTGCACTTCCTCTCGCGTGAACACGCGTGTACAACCTCAGACGTATACAAGCCTCTCGCACCGACGCTGAACAATGACACGTGATTACGCAAATTTGTGCCCAGCCTGCACAATGCACTCGGGCCACTGCACCTCGAGGTCAACTTGCAGAGCGTGCCTGACAACCTACGAGCCATACCTGCGCCTGTATAACGAATTGAGACAGATTTCTTTTTTCAAAATAAGTATCCATGGAAAATCACTGACCCGGCTCAATTTTGAATTCAAGCTTCGAATCGACCCTCGAATGCATTAACCGTAAAAAAATTTTTTAGAAAAATTTCGAGTTTATAAAAAAAAATTTAATAGCAAAAAAAATGTTTCAATTTAAATAAATTTTGTCAAATTATTATACGGTCGTTATTCGTAATTGATCCGTCAATTTTTTTTTTTTTTTCAATTATCGTAACGCAATGACTTCACGAATGTGCTCGTACAAATTGCCATAACCGCGAAGGGGCCTACGTACCTATAAGCTTAATGAGTGCTTTCAGCTGAATCGCTCTGTGTTAAGTGTGACAGCGAAGAGGGGCTGCTCCACTCCCTTACCGGCGGTGCGTTACGCGTTCGCGGGGTTGTCGACGGATACCCAACACAATTCAATTTAATAAACAGTGAGCGAGTAATAAACTCCGGCTCGTAAAAGCACGTGGGACACACGTGAGAGAGTCGGCGGGTACGTCGTCGCGCGGAGGTTAAAAGGTGACACGAGTGCGTGTGAGTTGATTTTAATTAAAGCTGAACCCGACTGTACAGCCGTTGCTGGCTCAGGAGTCATTGCTGTTGCTGCGGTTTGATACGACTGACAATCGTACAATAGGATAGTTTGAAGAGAGCCTTTCTTGCCTTTATTTGGACTATTCATTTTTTTTCTCATTAAATCAGTCCCGTCCGACGTGCCCCGGCTCAAAGAAATGTAAAATTGGTCCAAAAAAAATGTGGAAAAATAAATTCACGAAATATTCGAAAATGCGATATTTGTCAAAAATTTGCATTTTCACAATGTTCAAATGTAACTTCTGCGCACGCGTACTGAGCTTCGGACACGTGACGCATGCGCAGTACGCATAAAAGGGGTGCAGGCATACGAGCGACAGCCCTTTCGTCTCAAAGGCGTATCATCGTAGGTATATTTTCGATTAAGGGCGTCCCCGCAAACGTCGACGTCCATACGAGCGCGGCCGTGTGTCGCGGCAAAAAGTCGAGCCGTAACTACAAATTGCATCGTTACACGCAAATTACGCGATTACGGTCCGCAAGCGTTACCACCACCATGGCCTACGTCACAACCACCATAAGAAAACCTTATGCCACGTACATACGTGTATGAGACCCTATAGGTTAACCATGGAGTCCCTCAACTACTGTTTATACTTTCAGATTGCAGCTTGCGCGCAGAGAGTCGAGCTCAAATTGCTCGAGTCATTGAATTTTCATTGCTCCAACTATGTTCGCGTCTATTATGTTGGCAGCACTGCGCGGCAACGTAGTTTCGCGCTTTATATTCATTTTTCAAAATTTTTCATTTCGACAAAAAAAATCCATACGCTACTTTGTCATCGACTTAATGGTACTTGGAGGTTAGGTATCGCCCACATGGGAAATTCCATATCAACCGTATCGCTGGATCGCACTAATATAATTTCTCGACTGGCAATGCGTAATTGCTGTTTACCGATTGGCAGCCAATGCGCATGCGCGTGACGCTTTGATCTTGGACGCGTTTTCGGGTTTCGTCGAAGCACCGTAATCGAAAAATTATTAAATGATTTTGAGACTAGGGACCGATAAAATTATTGATGACTTTGAAAATCATGGCGATCGATGATAATTATTTGGTATCGTATTAGTAATCGATACTAATGCAAATTTTTGTTAAAAAATCATATCGGACATACGTGTATCATGCGCGTGGACGACTAGCAAGAATTCGCAGGAAAATATTTAAAAAAAATTATCAACCTTCTAACTCGCCTGGAGTCAGTATCGGCATTTCTGTTTCTAATGAGAAGTTGATTTAATTTTAATAGGTCATGTTTATTATAATAGCAATGGCAATTACCGACAGTGGTTACGGTACATTGGCGTAGGTCTGTCGCAACTGATTTCTGTTGAGCTAACCTACGTATTTCACATACGTACACACATGATACCAACCAGGCATACAATGTAAACCATACATAAATACACTAATACGCCCCACCGTACACAAAGGATCCATTTACACGTCCAAGATTAAAATCAGCGTGACTGAAACGTTAAAAAAATTTTCTAAAAATTTTCACTCCGTCAAAGTCGGAATCTACAGAAATATTTTTACTTTCAAAAAAAAAGAGAAAAAAAAATTTTTAATTGGAAACAAAATTTGAAAAAATTTTTCAAACCGGTATACAGTCTGCTTTGTATTGTTGTATGATATAAAGATTTATCGGGCGGTGCAGATCGAAAATGAAAAATTCGATAACGAGATGTCAGCGATTATGAAAGGCGGGAACGTCAGTCGAGAAATTACATTGCCAGATGGACCGCGCACGTCAACTCATCGCGGTCTCGTGTTTCAGAACGCAATCCGACGCACAAAGTGAATGCTTGAGTTAACGAGCGAGCTCGTCCCTGCCATTATATTCCCAAGTAACGGTACCGACGGACTTAATGAATTTTTGAGGACCAGCTCGATTGTGCTGGCCCAGTCATTCTCTATACACTTGGCAGCAGCGAGAATCGAAATAGTCAGTACAGAAACGTTAGAGTAACCATCGAAGACTGATCACGACTTTATATCATAAATTACCAGGACAATACAACCGCTGGAAGTGACGTTACCGACCGGGTACGTAACGACCATAGGAGTACCGGTGCTGCCAACTTAAATCTACGGCGACAAAGCGTACCAAAGAAAAAAGTCAAAAAATCTACACATCCTTGAATCCACAACTAAACGTTTTCTCATCGCCCCCCCCCCCCCCC
>NW_014333173.1:334212-345576 GCF_000341935.2 Cephus cinctus | reverse complement strand
AATAGCCCCAGTGAGTGAAAACTCAAAATCGAATAAAAGTCAAACACATTTTCAAAATCAAAAATACACTCGCATACATGACACGTGATAATACATTCTTTAACGTCGACCATACCTGATTAGATAATACTTTTAACCCTTTTAAAGGTACATGATCACTAGTAGCCAAAGGAGTACCAAGAATTTGAACCGAGTACCAATTTCATTTTATTCAGATAATCTTCACGGTTTATAACCAGGTAATTAAAGTTGGTTATCTTTCCTGGTTACGACTCCCCCTGGATACCACCGTTTATGGGATTCTTCAGCACTGTAAGGAGACATAGGCGTGTGCAGGTCCTGCACCTCTAGTGCCCTATGAGTCCGAGCGGTTGGTTGGTCTAGCCCGAAGCACGCGGAACAAGACAACCCGCCAATTTTAACGTAATGGAAGTCAAGTCGGAAGGAATTTTCGGTACTTCAAATCGATCAAAGGTAATGGAACCTGGTTATCTTTCCTGATTACGACTTCGTCTGGATACCACGTTTATGGGATTCTTCAGCACTGTAAGGAGACATAGGCGTATGCAGGTCTGCACCTCTAGTGCCCTATGAGTCCGAGCGGTTGGTTGGCCTAGCCCGAAGCACACGGAACAAGACAACCCGCCGACTGTAACGTAATGGAAGTCAAGTCGGAAGGAAGTCTCGGTACTCCGAGTCGATGCGGTCAGTAACGTTTCGACTCGGGCGCGTAAAATTAACGACATTGTTATAATTAATTAGCCTCCGTTCTTGCACGGCCAGGCGATATATAGGAGGCGCTGGGCTTCGTTAGCAGGATAATTGGTCACAGAGGATGCGTACGAGCTCTGGTAATTCAACGCCGAGTAGACGTTACACTAGGAGGCACGAAGTGGTCTTGGATGCCACAATAGAAGATCGAGAGAGAGAGAGAGAGAGAGAGAGAGAGGGAGGGAGAGAGAGAGAGAGAGAGAGAGGGTTTAGTGTGGGGGAGGGAGGTCGCAGCCATTACGCGAAAGAGAACCGGGTTCAAGTTCAGGTAAACGTGCAAGTTCAATTGGCGGGAAATTTGAATCGTTCAAAATCGTCCATGACTTTAAAGGAGCTATTTGAGGTCTGGAATAATTTTATCACCGGTGTAAACAATAAACGCGAAGACGTTTAATCTTCGTAATTTTATACGAAAATTGAAATTGTTTTGGACGGGCTGATGTATTTAGGTACCGTGAAGACGATACGGGTGAATAATTTCGAAATGAGATTAATAAAGATTAGCAAAGTCGGAATAATATAATATGATCTTATTAGAGCGATTAGCCCCGCGGGGACTTGCAGGATGTCTGGCTTCTTCGGGTTGGTTCGCGGAGCTCCGTGGTTCTAGACGTAAGTCCATAAGTCACTAAGTAAGCATAAGACTTTTTTATTTTCATGCTGCGCCGCCGGGAGAACAGGAGACCCCGAGGAAGCCTGCACGAGTGTCTTTGGTGGAGCAATGGCAGAATTGAATTTCCTTGGGTGACCACAGTGGTGGGTTGTGCGTGTGCTATTACGTATATCTATATACGGCTTTTGCAGAGACACGTGTCCAGGAGGGGACAAAAAAAGAATCCAACCCAACCCGAGCACAGAAATATCTTAAGGAAGTGAAGTAAGTCGATCTTCCTGTCCATTATGGATTAACTGTCAACTGTGGGAATGGGAAGGACCATTATGGCTCTTATACCGTTTCTATGTGATTGACGTGAATTTTCAGTTTGAAATTCCCGCGTTATAACCTCTGCGTGATTCTTGGCATCGAATGGAGAATAATGGGGAGATTAAAAGAAAAAAATAGAGACACTCGTAACGTATAATATGGTTTATACGATTGCCGGTATACCATCGGAGGTGTAACGTGACTCTATGGTACGTCACGTGTAATGCACGACAAATAATATCCCGTCTTAAACACTAGTTTACCCACACACTGGGTAATCACTATAATTGAAGCCACGGGCATTCTTAAGGAAAACTTTCAGAGCGGACCGGTGGCGGTACTAGGCGGATAAAATGATAACTTGCAAGAGGAAACAGTGACCAAGCAAAAAATGTAAAAGTCAAAATTTTTGAAAGCGGTAAAAAAAATGTCAAAAATGAAATTAAAAATTTTTTAATTATATCCCTGGATCTCGTTACGTCATGGATGCTCGGGGGTCTGATAAAATTTCGAAAGTGCCGCAGGAGGCCCGGTCGCGTGACTAGCGGTACGTTAATTAAAGATGCCGGAATGGAATTTGGAAAAGTGTAAATATTTTTCAAAATCCGGTAAAAAAAAATTGATAAATCATAAATACAAATTTACATTATTTTCTATGTTTGTTCCCTGCAAATCAACAGGGTGGTACAATACCGTTAAAAAGTTCAGTCCTGCATAAGAAGCAGCCACAGGTGTGTCGAAAAGACAAAAAAGAGACTACGAAAAAAAAAGGGGCAAAACATCGCCCCTTTGGAAATAAGAGGGTGGTAACGCAGGACAGGATAATAACACGTTGCGATGGGGGGCAGCGTGTGAAACAATGCTGCGCATTGTTGTAGAATACTCGGAAAGGGAGGGCAGGTCAGCATCCCGAGACTCTGGACCGACATAAGTTTTCGATTCGGAGTCTGCCTACCGAGGCAGGAACTTTGGACACAAAGACAAGAGCCCGGGATCCACAATGAGACAGAGCGAGAAGGAAGGAAAGAGATCAGCCGAAAAAAAAAACGGACCCCTCTATCCCAAGTCAGTATACGGACTAAACGAGGATTTTGGGACTAATAATAATCACAGTGCATTTTAAAAAAAAAATTTTTTCCCATTCTCAAAAACCCGGTGGTCCAATCGAAAAATCTTTCGATTCCTTCACGTATCCAACTCACGTATGTTTATCCGCATTCGTCAGCTCGGATCAACCTGATCTATAGATCCCTAACTGATCCAGTGATCGTCGTTGAAAGCGGATCGATTCTTGAATTACTTGGCACGATGCTGCGGCCTGCACCTGACCGCGTACTATTCCGATAATGGACTCGTGCACTTTCCGGCTTAACCTTTGACCCAGCCAACTATTCCCACTAATGGATCACGTAACGGCGGAATAAGTGCGAACGAAACGTAATAGCGTACGCTTTACATGTGGTATAATACGTCAGACTATATGTATGCACGTACTGTGTCTCTGGATCCGGGTAGACTAGATTGCTATTGGTTGCCAAATATTGGTCAATCAAAGTGATTGGATGACAGCTGTCAAAATTTTGACAGGTTAGATAGGCATTTGTGTATATCAACACTTTGGACAATCGTACGAGGTGGAATGTGGGATGTGAGTACACAGCTTCCGTATTGAAGATCTTCGTACAGTAGAAAAGGGAACCAAAACAGAGAGGAGGATAGAGAAGAAGGGATACACGTATGATATTTTTCTTCCTATGGTGTTTTATGGCAAGGACTATACATTTCTATGGGCAACCATGGACACGGATTCGGGAATGACTATTACCCGAGGATAACCGATGGAGACTAAGACTATTCCTACATGTTCGGAGTCACGGTACCTCGAATGGGAGGTCCTGCGGATTCTGTAATCGGCAGATTAATGTCTGGACCGAAATCCCAAACGAATTACTCTTATACGGTTGGGGATCTTGAAATGAAATCTCGCTTAGAGATCTTCGATCTTTTCGTTTTTGTAAAAAAGTATACATTTTCGAGATTTGGCTTTTGATTAATTACATTTATCAGCAATTACACACACATGCTTCTAACGTATGGTAACATATGAAGAATTTACGACAGACGTATATTACACGTAGATGCAAAAATTTCTATAAAGAAAGTTATTAACGATAATCATACAATATGAATGTATGTTTGTATTCATGAAAATTTTTTTAACAACAAAAATTCTACAGCTTTTAGTCAGTCATTGGTAAATAATGGGACTCACTGTTCAAAACTTACCCAAGTAGCTACGGTCAGTTGTCCATAACGTTAGGAGGAATAATACCAGTTTCCTTTAGTGGGCCCATCGAATTTTTCCCAGGGCCCCCTAAGGACGGTCCCTGCCCCCCTCTCTCTCTCTCTCTCTCTCTCTCAAGCCCCCTATATGCTTATATTTCGCTTTACGGACGGATTTGTTTGTATAATGGATGCAAAGGTCGTCCGGCGCGAAGGGTCAACTGAGAAGAACCAAGTTTCAGCAATGCCGATATACCGAGGCTGATGGTTTACGGTGACCAAATTTCCCGTCCGGTTTTGGAAAAGGGCCGTTGTATACGTAACGATTAAAAACCGGGAGAGCTACCGGTGTCATCAATCAAAATATTTTTGGTTTTTCCATTGGTGGGACCTACACTCCTTCCTATCCCATCTATTCGCTGTCTATCGTTATACGTGTATATGTATATGGTTGGATACAGGTAGAAAAAAGTTCATTTTATGTTTGTTACCGTAATCTCTTAAACAAGGTTATTTATCGCCGATCCTAATGGCACGCAACTAGGTACAGTATACTCATCACGATTTAATTATACGTCACGTCCGGTAACGTTCACGAAAATCGAGAAGGCAGATTTGTAGCTGATATAATTGCTAGCTTGTCAAACAGGTAGCCTGCACTTTGTTCAAACCCAATAACGAAAAATTTTCTCATGGATATTTTGTCTACGGTTTTTTTTTTTTTTGGAATCAAATTTTGGGCCGTTCGGAACGATAAAATAATTTGTTGGCGAAGAAAAAAATTTGTTATTCTTTTTCTTATGTTAGACTCGATACTCGTTGACTACGAGGATTTCGCTGAATATCTCAATGCAACGTTGTGTATCGGATCTTCATTGGCGTTAATCGTGCTGATTGTCGGCGATCACTTTATTACATGGACGGATTGATTTTAATGTGAAGCGATATCAAATAATTATGAATTATCGTCAAATTTTGGTTCGTTCGGAACGATAAAATAATTTGTTAGCGAAGAAAAAATTTACAAATTTTTTTTTATGCCAGTCTCGATACTCGCTGACTACGAGGATTTCGCTGAAAATCTCAATGCAACGTTGTGCATCGGATCTTCATTGGCGTTAATCGTGCTGATTGTCGGCGATCACTTTATTACGTGGACGGATTGATTTTAATGTCAAGCGATGTCAAATGATTGTGAATTATCGTCAATTTGTCAAGCGGGCTTCGTGATGCGACTGATTAGGGGGTGGCCCAGATTATCGATAAATATATAACGTTCTGGTTACTTCTGTCGTGAGTCACGTTAATAAAAGAAAAAAGAAATATTGTGATGGAGGATAAAAAATTTTGAAATATTAATGGGGTGAAAGATAAAAATTTTCAAAAATTAAAAAAATTCTTTTTCACGTAACCGATCGTATGCATAGCGATCTAACCTCGTTGAGGTTATCTCATCATTGTCAATGATAATGATACCTGCTATAAAAAATGACGTCGGACGATTTTCAAAGAAGGCCTTGAAACAATTAAAAAAAAATTGAATTGACAAGTGAACGCAGTGTCACCTTCGATATCAGGAAACAGCCGCGTTCCAGGCAATTAAAATTACCATGATTACAAATTCTATCGCGAGTAACCATATTATTATAAAAACTGACACATACGTCTGCATATGCACAGCTGATAAGTGGTTCAGCCTAATCGCGATAGTACCATAATTAGAGCGACTTTGCTTGATTGTCAATGTATCGAGACTCATAAAGTCATCAGTCGAAGGATAATAATTAAAAAAAAAAATGAACAAGAATCGATATAATTAAATGTTATAATCACAATAATATCAGATAAATAAATATAAAATTCAATTATTTTTATTACAACTTCGGCTGGATTCTATTGATTAATAATAATATATTATTGCACTACTGAGACACTCTAATTTCGGTTTCTTTTCAGTTCAGTAATTCACTGTACTATTCCCATATACGATTACGTGCGAATCACATATGATATATGCTTTTTATTTCTAGAAAGGTATATGAGTTTTTCATTCGAGTATGACGTTTCTCCTAGCGATACAGCAACATAATAGATATAGGCAGGTAGCAGCCAGACATAAGATATCTATAAGACTAAAGAACGTTCCGCCTGGCAACAAAGTAACGTTTGGAATTACCAGTCTTTTATTATGATATTCGCAGCGATAATAATAATAAATCTCGTTAGCGGCACGCAGAGTACATCAAGCCATAGGGATATCTACCCTTCGTATCAGACCGGGATGATTTTCTTTTTTCGGTACAAAAAAAAAGTAGAAATAAAAAAGTTTATTTCCCTGCATTATGAGAAATTCGAAATTACGAGGGCGATGAATTTGGAGTAGAAACATTTTTTGCCGGCCTCGTTCTGCATATGAAATTTCGCGCGTATGCTGTTTAAAGCAAATTTCACATTTTGTCACTGTACAGTGGTACCACTGAAAAATAAAGAAACTAAGTACCAGTCGTAAAAGAAACCTAGTCGGCTATCAACCTACACCAATTATTATTGGCTGTCAGAGACGGCGGCTTTTTTCTTTACTGTTTTCGGCAATTGTTTCTTTTTCTCTCTCCTCTTTCTTTCCTTCTGCGGCACTTCGACTCGCCCGAGAACGTAACATTAATCAAGACCCGCAGGAGCACTAAATCACTCGCGAGATATAAATTACCGCGCCAATCTGGTATCAATAAGGCGTAATTCGGGATAATAGGGCGTGTAAGGAGAGAAAGAGAAAGAGCCAGAAGAAGAAAAAGGAATCTGGAAACAGTATCTAATATAGGGAGAGAAACAGGGGAATCCCCGGTATGGGATATAACTCCTGATTTCGAGGGTGCTGTAGATTTCGATTAACCCACCACTCCGTCCTTTCCTACATTCATCAGTCCATCCACCCCCAAGTCCATCCTTATGCCTATCCATTCGTAGGTCCAAATATACCTCCTTAAGTTGGTACCCCTGTCTGTCCGTCTCTCCGTTGATCAGGACCAGCAACATTTTTCTTCGTTACCCATCCGCCGCGTCCACGAAGGTTTCGACCCTCATTATGCTCGAATAAATAATTTAGCCCTAACCGCATTTATCAAAGTCCACGATCAGACCAGCTCTTCGATCTTTTCGCTCAGTAAAAAAAAAATTTCAAATTTGGAAAAAATTTTGGTAAACTTTTTTTTTCAAAACGCTTCGTAATTTTCGATCTGAAGGTTTTGTAGTGGAGAAATTTATAACGGGATTCTTACGAACCATACAGGGGATGAAGGGTAGTAAGACTATGTTACTTTCATTGCTTTTTTTCACACGTGCTTACTTTTTTTCCCCGACGCCATTCGAGAGAGACACGAGAGACCGGGATAAATACTAAAGAGCGCGCTTCATTTTCTCCGGGCGATTACATCGTTATTAGCCTCCTAACAGACGCATAAGCGTCCCGGGGGAACACCCCACTGGGTTATTAATGGTGACTCTTTGTTTTTTTTTTTTTTTTTACAACTCCTCGTGAACACGGTATCTCACGCCTTGAATAAATTAATGTTCCCGCGAGCATTAGGTAAAAGGACGATGGTTTTCTGTATTGGGATGCGAATGAATGTTCTTACCCTTGTAGTGACAAATTGAGGAGTGGGCCAGGGGGGAATAGGAACAGGTAAAAAGGTCAGACTATAAGTATAGGTAATATCCTGTAGGAACTGCAGGAAAGAATTTTGTACCTACAGAGGTATGAACCCTAATTTTTTTTTTTTTTTCAAACCCGCACCAAAATTCATCCGAAGACGATTTAATGTAATTTCAATGAAAAACTCACCCTCGCACGTAAATTGTCCATAATGCTTCCCGCTGCTTTTATCCCCGCACACGACGCACTCGATATTCGGCGACTTGTCAGTCTGCGAACTTCCGGACTGTGAGCTGTTGGCTTGACTTCCTGGTGTCGTGCTCGGCGGCAGTGGGTCCCTCGGCGTGAGCACACCCCCGGATGGCACCAGACACGTGATTTCCTCGGGGGTTGCCGAAGGCGTCAGGTGGGTCGGGGGCATTGGAGGTGGGCCTATCTGAAGGGCGCCACCACCTAGGGTGGCCCCGGGGTCCCGCGAGGCCCACGAGGGCGGCGGGGCCACCAGCGCCATCGAGGCGGTGGTGCCACGCGGTGGGAACCCCAGCTCCAACGTGGTGAGCTCGGGGTGTGGAGGTACACGGCTGGGGAACAACGTCGCCGTCGCTGGCGGGTAAACCACCCCGGCAGTCGCCAGGGCGTCCGCGCCACCAGACCCCCCGCGAACCACCCTGGCTAATTTCGCTTTTACTACTGCGAAAACACACGCCGATCACAGGCTCCTACCCCTCGCTGGTATCTTTGGGGTCGTGAGGATCCTCTGTCTTTTAATACCTTGGTAGTCCTTATCTTGGGGGGGTCGACGGTCAGGCTGATAACGTCCGATCGGGATTTACACGCGATCGATCACTTTTTCGAGTCACTGATTTACGTCGATTCACTAAAACCCGCACTGCAGCACGATGATTTGATAAAAAAAAAAAAAAAAAATTAAAAATATTTTTGACTCAAATTATCAAGGGTTTATCGAAGGGATCCTTGCGGCACTTGATATCTCGAAATCAATGTCACTTTAGCTATGAAAAATCTTAAATATTTGCGTGTGTTCTCCAAAGTGATGATAACCGGTGGAAACCGGCGCGGAAACGTGTTCCCACTGTTCACCAGATATAATTTTGACCCCGTTCATTTGGATGTTCATAAAAAAAAAATCCATTAGAAAGAATCACGTCGGAGAAGGGAACCAGAGAAAAATAACAGTAATCCCGAGAATAAACACTGATAGTAATAAATAAAAATTAATAATTCGTACACAAAATTTCTCGCTGATACCGTAAACACCAGTTCACTGTCTTTCCGGGTAATGCTCTTGTATAACAATGAGAGATAAAGGGGTCGACGGCAAAGGTCGACAGTTCACCCAAAAGGTTTTGCTCCCGATACCGATGTCACCCTTAAAAGAGATCCGTAAACAGTTCGGCTCTCTGCTGAGGTTGCTTTAATGTGTTAAATACGGAGATATCCGACGCCTCCCGAACGACTATTCTTGGGGCCGACCAGAGACCGACTGCCGACAACGGCGACCCCTGACACCGACCTGGCCCCCACCAACCGTCACCCTCGCGGGTTTCTCGAGGTTCGCGGGTTGCCATGACGACCGAGGGTGGGGTCGAGTCCCGGTCTCGCCCCGAACCCATTCTCATTGGCTACAGACCTGTCCTACCTTTGCCACTACGCGTTTACCAACTCTCAATGCTTCTCTTGCCTACTCTCTTACTTCCTTTATACATAATAGTTTCTCTCCCACTGCTCCTCGTTCTCGCTGAGATTTCTATCCCCTCTTTTTTCTCCAACGAACACGCTTCGCGAGACCTCTTGCTCTCTCTCTCTCTCTCTCTCTCTCTCTTACTCTTTTTACTTATATACTCCTTCGCTCGTCGAATACGATTTCGATTCGGTTCCTAGATGTTTCTCTTTTACTCGACCTACTGATAATACGTGTCTTATCAAATATATTTGAACTGCCGTCAGCCACTGAAATTTATTTTTACAGTATCTTTCGTGACGATCCTTTATTTTGGTTGGCAATAATTTTAGGTTAGGTTAGATTACGAGATATAATTATTAAAAAGATCGATCCAGAGATCGATGTAGATCATCTCATAGATCTTCCCACTATCACACTTGTCACTAGAACGTGTTACAGGTCATCCAAGAGTCATCAGCAACATGAGATATGGTGCCACTGTGTAATTTTAATTTACAAATGATTTTTGTAAAATAGTAATTTTTTTTGAATAAATAAATTAACTGCAAGAACCCAGAGAAATGATCGTAATGATTGGATCGACTTTTTTTAATTCGACAATGAATTTCATTAATTCCACTTCACCCTTTAATCCCTAAGAATAATGAAATGTCTCACATGGTACCTTCCACTTTATCTTTTTGCTTTGCTTGGTACACGCGGTATATACGTATATATGTAAAAAAGAAGAAAAAGAAAATATCCAAGAGGAACTATCCCCTGTCTGAGGCGCAGTGAAGTACTCGGGGGTAGTTGAGAAGAGGTCAGACCAAGAGGGCGCCAGCCAATGGGGATGGTGAGTCAAGTGGGGCGCGAAAAATGGGCCGGCCTGCTTTCCACCCCTGGAGGCTAAGGGTAGGATAAGGGTAGCTAGAGTAGGGTTGTAGAGGGCTTCCGTAGCGCCCAGGCCACCGAGCCAGGGTCAGTCGGGTCGCAGCCCTGCACCTCTGCACCCTTGTCTGTCATGCTCTTTGCTCCGCGTTACGTACATAGTTTATTCCTTGATTCTTCCTTTTCTTCTTTTTTCTTTCTTTCTTTCTTTCATCCCTTCCGGATCAGCAGGTTTAATAATTTTACCAGTTGGCAATCCTGGATTTTTTTTTTTTATTGTTACGATTCCTGCTTGCGGCTTATACACGTATACATACGTACTTTCTTTTTTCTAACCTAACCTTATGTCCAACTATAAAATACAATAAATAGAATTAGATGGTTATCTCGACTGTGTATATGTATGTATATATATACACTAATCTTTATCGGGAATCTACGTGTTCCATTTCAGTCATGCTACTGGTACATATGTAATACGTCACAGCTTAGGATCCACTTGTAATTTTAACAATGGTATCCAATGATATCCTATACTTACGAAAGTGAATCATATTACATACCAGATTTGACATAACTCGATTAACAATAAAAATCATCCAGTTATTTATAAACGTTATGTAATCCATCATAATTTTGTGCCGTTTACGAAATGCCTGTCAATTTGAAAAAAAAAAAATTGAGCTTATCGTTATTCGAAAATAAAATCTTCGTGTGTCTTCGGAGTCTTTAGAATCGTCGGAGCAGCAAAGTCATTGGATGCGTCGCGCAAATAGCATCGAAAAATAAATGACCAGGATGAAATTTAGACCGAAAAAGAAAGTACACGCAGTGAAATGCAAGTGCTTTGGGCACTACGTTATCTTGGTACGTCTATGCCTATATCGAACTCTAAAGCATTCAACAGAGGACCGTACAGAACCCTCTGGCATTCGTACTCTTGAACCAAAGTCAATAATGCGGCCTTTGACTGAACCGCCAGTTAAAAGTCAGCGTTGACGTCGAGGGTCAAATTTAGGCATCGAATCACGGCCAGATGTAACATCATCTCGATCGAGAGTTCATCCCTTCGGATTCTTGGCACGAGAATAGAGCACAGCGGAGGCTGTTTCGTCGAGCAGAAATACTGGGATAAAGAAAGGGACTTTGGTTAGGAGGGGG